>NC_134483.1:540850257-540932757 GCF_040206685.1 Ascaphus truei
GTTTCTCACGGAAATGAATCTGGACTTCAGCAGGAGAGCGGCCTTGTCTCTTACTACTGGTCACCTCTGTCCCAGCTCTAAAGAAGGTGTTAAACGGAATGAGCTTGGGGGGCACTGGGCTCGGGGGGGGGGCACAGGGCTCAGAGGGTGTAGAGGGGTACCGGGCAAAAGGTCCCAGGTTATTGATGCAGCCTCGTCACACACATCAAGAGCCTCCGACAAAAACTCGCAGACAAGAGGAAAAATACAACCATCACGACATCGAGTTTTGCAAATGAGCGTTGGTGAATATTGGCCATTGATGGCAAATTTTGCCGAGATATCAAGACATTTGTGGTTTGCGGCTGTTGAGGAAGTTTCATTTCTTGCATGGAATTTTTTACCAGCTGCCGATGTCCAAGATTCGGCCAGTTTCGCAAATGTGTGTGAAGGGTTCACTCCTCTCCTTGTGACCCTTCTGGCCAACGTCTGTCAATTCTTTGCTGGGAGATATGGCAGGAAAGGGTGGGAGGTCTTGTTTATTTTCTATTGACTTGCATTTGGTTGGGAGAGACGCATGGGGTTGGGAGAGACTTGCATTGGGTTGGGAGAGACTTGCATTGGGATGGGAGAGACGCATTGGGTTGGAAGAGACTTGCATTGGGTTGGGAGAGACATGCATTGGGTTGGGAGAGACATGCATTGGGTTGGGAGAGACTTGCATTGGGTTGGGAGAGACTTGCATTGGGTTGGGAGAGACTTGCATTGGGTTGGGAGAGACTTGCATTGGGTTGGGTTGGGAGAGACTTGCATTGGGTTGGGTTGGGAGAGACTTGCATTGGGTTGGGTTGGGAGAGACGCATTGAGTTGGGAGAGGCTTGCATTGGGTTGGGAGAGACTTGCATTGGGTTGGGAGAGACACATTGGGTTGGGGAGAGACATGCATTGGGTTGGGAGAGACTTGCATTGGGTTGGGTTGGGAGAGACTTGCATTGGGTTGGGAGAGACACATTGAGTTGGGAGAGACTTGCATTGGGTTGGGAGAGACTTGCATTGGGTTGGGAGAGACTTGCATTGGGTTGGGAGAGACTTGCATTGGGTTGGGTTGGGAGAGACTTGCATTGGGTTGGGAGAGACACATTGAGTTGGGAGAGACTTGCATTGGGTTGGGAGAGACTTGCATTGGGTTAGGTTGGGAAAGACTTGCATTGGGTTAAGAGACCACTGATAAGGGAGAAAGCAACACATTCTGAAGGAATCTGCCTCTCCTATAGGGCGAGTTTGCAGGTATGTTTATCACATTCAATGTCATAACACATTTGCTAATCACGGTGAGAGCCTGGGCTGTGAGCGTCAATTTCAAAGCACTGAAAATGACTCCCAGAAAAGTATTTCTACAGGCTTTTGTCCAGCCTGGTTTAATAGGCATTAATGTGATTCTTTTGTACTCTATGCATTTTGGAACAAATGTCTTAGAAGAAGATGAACAAGTTGCAACTAGACAAATTTGTTTCTAAGAAAACAAAACAAAAAAAACTTCAATCATTTTTAAGAGGTCCCATGAAAATGAAACCGTGGAGGATTTGATATCACTGTTTGTGATCAGAATAAAGAGGGTGGGTGTGCTTGTAAGTGTCACAGTTGATTCTGAATTTCCCTGGAATGTAACATAACCTGAAATGAGATGTACACATGGATGTATCTTTTTGGGTGGGCGGTTTTATATAACATACCACTACCCCAAGGAACTCAGAGAGCAATCAGAACACCCTGGTACATTCTGAGGGGTGACAGGTTTTATTAGGCACTTTGCCTCTTATTACAGGACTATTGGTCATGGGACTACCAGCTACTGTGAGATTCTGTCCTATGCAGTGTTGATTGCGCTTATTATCTCACCTCATTGGTGAGCAACTAATACATTTACTACAGACAAATGATCTAACCCAGGGGTGGTCAACTCCAGTCCTCACAGCTACCAACAGGTCAGGTTTTCAGGATATCCCTGCTTCAGTACAGATGGCTCAATCAGTGGCTCATTCAAAGACAAGCCACTGATTGAGCCACCTGTGCTGAAGCAGGGATATCCAGAAAATCTGACCTGTTGGTGGCCCTTTAGGACTGGAGTTGCCCACCCCTGATCTAACCTATTGATTGTAATCCAGCACAGTCCTCCCCCCCCCCACACTCACTTATCTCCCAGTTTGGACAAGCCACAGGCAATAGCTGCCAATGATTGTAATATGTCAAATTGGTTCCAATTGTTTTAATTGATCAATTAAAAGTAACATTTTTAGCACTCTATTTATATATTGATTCATTGATCCATTCACTTACCTGTAGTTATTTACCTACTTGAGTGCACTTCTGTAAATAGATACCTTCGTTCTTTTTTCATGTGGTTATATGTACTTTGCACCTATTGATCGGCAGCTCCCCCAAACACAGGGGATTTAAGTAGCCAGCTAATACGCTTATATTACCTAATATTATTAATCCGGATCTGGGACGTACTAGCCTCGAGCAAACTCCACCTTCCGTTGAAGGAACATTTCATCAATAATGCGTTTGTTACAAATGGTACAGTAACAAACAAGTGTTATTATCTTTTTACTTTAACCGGGGGGGGGGGGGGGGGGGGGCAGAGAGCTGCAGTGCAAAGAAGTAACCCTTTCCCTGCATTGCTGGCCCTCTCTGGAAGTGAAGGGGGTTTACCTGTGCAGCGCTGGGTTCACCTGAACGAAGCAGCTGTTTGAGTTCACAGTCTCTGCAGAGAAGGGAGAAACCCCCCGACAGAGACATTCAGCCAGCGGTTAGCCCCACTTTGTCTATAATCCACTTGTCACCGGTTTGCTTGTTGGGTGCACATTTGAACGTCGAATCCTACCTTTCCAGTGACATGGAATAAGCACAGGTGACAGTGGGATAAACAGCTCCCAACACATCACAGCCACATGAGCTGCATTACAGAAAACCCAATGCCCAAAACCCTACAACGTGTTGCACACGTGTGCATGTGCAGTGGGTGGCTGTGCCGCTGACCTCTGCCGCACCATTCTTTACTCTGGCAGCTATGGCCCTGTAAGGAGCCCAACACAGGGGAGATATATTGCACATTATCTGATGGTGCTTGTAACTTTCACAGTTAGACATTATACATACCTATGTTACAAAATTAGCCTCACACAGAAGACCAAAACAAGGTCTTTGTTTCCAACTACTTACAAATAACATTGGTTTCTTTAGGGCAATTTAATTGCCCTTACCGCGACATCTTTAATTATCCCTGCCCTACAAAAAATGACCGCCTATTTTTTTTTTTTGTAAACTAAAAAGCATTCTTGTTTTTTGATATCATGCCGATAGTGTACACAGCGCTGCACGTAGAATGCTGCAGGTACGGTGTTCCCCTGGACTGCAGAGCACACAATCTAATCTTGGTGTCTGAGGCACAGGAAGGTAAAGGGACTTTCCTAAGGTCAGAAGGAGAGTTGACACTGGGGTTTGAACCTGGGTTCACCTTCAAAGCTGGTGACATTCCCATTATAGTGCTCCGTCAGCCCTTTAAACAGGCTGGTTAAATGTGTCACTTGTTAAACAAATGACTGCCTTATACTTGTAGGTGTTTGGCTAATGAAGTCATCAGGATTACAAAAGCAAAGCTATATTTTTGTGTTTAATGATGTGCCTCTAGATACAAGGGTTCACACACAGTTTTTCCACGAGATTAGGTAAAGATTGTAAACCTCACCCAAAGCATATGGGTACCTTGAAAAAAAAAATACATTGAAAATTGTTTTGTTTTGAAAAAAAAAGGGGCCAATAACCTCCATTTAATCCAAAAATATCGCTATTCTTACATTACTTTGGTCCTACAGTAGGTGGGACGACAATATTAAAAACCTATTTTTTTATGATATCTTTCTTGCTCGAGGCTAAACATGTCAAGAGCAGATAATCTCTTCCTACAGCTCACATACCTGACAAGCCTCATATCGGCACAGCTGCTCCGAGCTGCATCCTTGCATTTCTTACAAGTTGCCATTCCGGAAAATTACCTGTCATTAATCTGAGAGCCAAAGGCCCAAAGTGCGATGCTGTAGTGTGATAGACAGTACTATTACTTTTTTTATAATTAGAAACATAACAATATATATATATACTGTGTATATTTTATATATTTCTCACTCAATCCCCTTGAAAATGTGCACAATTGTATGTCTGTTATGTAGAGTAACACTGTATAAGAAGCACAATGTAGACAATCAACTGATGTTAACTAAATTGATGTCACTGTATTATGTCAACAAGTGCCAGGTACACTGCGGGAGGGTCATGTTCATTACATGAGAAATAGGAGTTTTTCCTTCGTAGCTCGTAAATGTGTTAAACTGGTGTAATCTAATCTGCAACACTAAGATTACTGTAATGTTTGGGTTCAAAGTGTGTGCACAAAATCCCCTCCTCCTGCTGAAACCCGCGCCCGAAAACGAGAGCGTCACTGTCTGATTGAATCATCGATAACGCGCTGATCCAGCTGTTCCCCCTCCTGAACGATACGTTGTTTTACTACAGTAATTAGTTTTTTCAGTCGACCATCCTTTAACAGGAGACATTTAATGTAAGCGTTTAGGACTGTAATTCTTGCTCTGTCTCCAGCACTTTATAACGTGTATAATAATATGTGTGTGTGTCTGTAATATCCATATAATGCATATATTGATTAGGAGAAAACTGCACTAAAACTACGGGGAATCTGAAGAATTAGTTTTGTATCAGTGGAGCGTAGTTCACATCTGCAGTTGCCCTACGGAAGAGCGCCTTCACATTTGGGAACTCCATGGACTGGATCTGATTTTTGCAACGGATGTTTATTGCATGTTTGTAAAACTGCTCTGATGACCTCAGGCTCTTCTGAAAACGAATAACAAACTGACCAAGATGGGGGCTTATCCAAAAAAACAGCGGGCTATTAAGTCACCCACGCATAACACATCTGGACATGTCGTCTTACGAGACTGATAAACCCTGCAAAAATGTGAAAGATGTTTTCTCTTTTACGTAATGTTTACACTATCAGACATTTAGTGAGACCTATTTTACTAGAGTACCAAGTGTTATATATATATATATATATATCCCCTCAAACAAGATTCCTTCAAACCCAACTTCAAACAAGATCTCCTCAAACTCACCTTCAACCATGATTCCCTCAAACCCATCTTCAAACAAGATTCCCACAAACTCACTATCAAACAGGATCCACTCAAACCCATCTTTAAACAAGAGCCCATCAAACCCATGTAATTATATATATATATATCATATCAGAGAAATGGCAAGGACTCTATTCTTGTTGAGTACATGTGTAAAATTGAGGCTGAGGTTTCTGGACCAAGCTGGCCCATTGTTAGTAATGCAGAAAACCCCAACCGCGCTTCAGAGATGTGTGTGACATGTTAAAAATCCATTACAAAATGTCCAATAAAGATGGGTGCTTTCTCTTCAAGAGTAGTTCCTCTCTTGAAGAAATGTAAGAACGGTAAAAAAAAATAAAAAAATTAGAGAAGCACCCAACACCCGTCCAATGGCGCAGATACCTTCAATAGCTCAAATTATGAAAAGTTAATAAAAATCCCACTCACACATATAGTGCTCAACATCAAGCACAGATTGTACAGCGTCTCACACAATAGGCTGACACGGAGCCAGTCGCTGCAACTGCAGACCCTCTCACGCGTTGTCCTCCCTCTCCCTGCGTATCACGGTGGATGAAGCCGTTGCCCTCACTTGTAGCCACATCCATCATGACACGCAAGGAGAGGAAGGTAGGACAGCACGTGAGATGGCCTGCCCTCTAAGCCTATTGTATGAGACGCTGTGCTTGATGTTACGCACTATTCTTCCATTGCTGCTAATCTCAGCTTGGCCACAGATGCTATTTGTTGCCTGTTCTGCTGCAGAAAGCTCTTAATACGAGTTCCGTTTAGCGAGGTATATTGGAACTGCATCACACCCTCAGCCATCTAATACGTTATCTACCATCAGTGCCACCTCACAAGTTCTGTCTTTAACTTCCTCCGACTCACTGCAATGAACACCCCTTGACCTTGTGTTCTCCCACTTCTGTTCAGCCTCTATCTTTTAAATATCTCTCATCCCTTATCTACACCAGCCTCCCCTCTGCCTTCATGGCCCATGAAGTCTACCACATTAAGTCCCACCTTCACTCACCTCCTTAACAGCTCTCTCACCACCGGCAATTTCTCATCTTCCTAAAAACATGCACACATTACACTCTTTCTAAAGAAACACTATCTTGAACCAGTCTCTCCCTGTAACTATTGCCCTATCTCTTCGTTGCTTCAAAGCTACTTGAGTGGCTTGCATAGAACCGCTTGATTCATCTCTACCCTTTCTCTCCTTCAGCTCCCTCCTCAACTCCCTGTAATCTGGCCAACCGCTTTCTACACTGCACTGAGAGAGCACTTACAAAAGTGGTCAACGACTTACTCGCATCAAAGTCTGAGGGTCATTTCTCCTTACTTATTCACCTGGAGCTGCTGCCCTTGACACTTAATCACTCCCTTCTCCTGCACACTCTATATTCCTTTGGCCTCTGTGACACAGCCCTCTTCTGGTTCATGTCCTACCTATCTAAATGCTCTTTCTTGTCCAAAGTCTCCAACTTTTCACTCCCACTTTCTGTTTGGGCCCCCAAGGTTCCGTCCTTGGCACTCTGCTCTTCTCACACTGTATCTCTACTTGTGGTGAACTAATGCATTCATTTGGCTTCCGGTATCCCCTCTATGCTGATGACATCCAAATGTACCTAACCTATTCTGACCTCTCTGGATGTCACACCACTACTTGAAGCTTAACATGTCCAAAACAGAACTCCTAATTGTTCCCACAGAATTCGTATCGTTATTCTTTTCACTGTTACCCCGACACCCAAACTCTCAGTCACCGTTCCTAATGTAAATATCTTGTCAACCCCCCAAGCTCACTGTGTAGGGGTCACCTGTGACTCAGCACTCGGCTTCATTCTTCACATCCACGGGACATTGTTTGGGCTGGAAGGGAGGGAGGGTGGAAGGGAGGGTGGGAGGGTGGAAGAGGGGGGAGGGGAGGGAGGGTGGAAGGGAGGAAGGGAGGGCGGAAGGGAGGGAGGGTGGAAGGGAAGGTGAAAAAAAAGGAGGGAGGGACATTGTTTGGGCTGGAAGGGACGGAGGGTGGGAGGGCGGGACATTGTTTGGGCTGGAAGGGACGGAGGGGAGGGCGGGACATTGTTTGGGTTGGAAGGGAGGGAGGGGAGGACGGGACATTGTTTGGGCTGGAAGGGAGGGGAGGGAGGGAGAGGGAGGGGAGGGCGGGACATTGTTTGGGCTGGAAGGGAGGGAGGAAGGGAGGAAGTGAGGGAGGGAGGAAGGGAGGGAGGGCGGGACATTGGGCTGGAAGGGAGGGAGGGAGGAAGGGAGGGAGGAAGGGAGGGAGGAATGGAGGGAGGGAAGGAGGGAGGGAGGAAGGGAGGGCGGGACAATGTTTGGGCTGGAAGGGAGGGAGGAAGGGAGGGAGGAAGGGAGGGAGGGAGGGAGGAAGGGAGGGAGGGAGGGAGGAAGGAAGGGAGGAAGGGAGGAAGGGAGGGACATTGTTTGGGCTGGAAGGGAGGGAGGGCGGGACATTGTTTGGGCTGGAAGGGAGGGAGGAAGGGAGGGAGGAAGGGAGGGAGGAAGGGAGGGAGGAAGGGAGGGCGGGACAATGTTTGGGCTGGAAGGGAGGGAGGGCTGGAAGGCAGGGAGGGCTGGAAGGGAGGGAGGGAGGGAGGGCGGGACATTGTTTGGGCTGGAAGGGAGGGAGGGAGGGCGGGACATTGTTTGGGCTGGAAGGGAGGGAGGGAGGGCGGGACATTGTTTGGGCTGGAAGGGAGGGAGGGAGGGCGGGACATTGTTTGGGCTGGAAGGGAGGGAGGGCGGGACATTGTTTGGGCTGGAAGGGAGGGAGGGAGGGCAGGACATTGTTTGGGCTGGGAGGGAGGGCGGGACATTGTTTGGGCTGGAAGGGAGGGAGGGCGGGACATTGTTTGGGCTGGAAGGGAGGGAGGGATGAAGGGAGGGCTGGAAGGGAGGGAGGGCGGGACATTGTTTGGGCTGGGAGGGAGGGCTGGAAGGGAGGGAGGGATATTGTTTGGGCTGGAAGGGAGGGACATTGTTTGGGCTGGAAGGGAGGTAGGTACATTGTTTGGGCTGGAAGGGAGGTAGGGACATTGTTTGGGCTGGAAGGGAGGGCGGGACATTGTTTGGGCTGGAAGGGAGGGAGGGCGGGACATTGTTTGGGCTGGAAGGGAGGGAGGGCGGGACATTGTTTGGGCTGGAAGGGAGGGAGGGCGGGACATTGTTTGGGCTGGAAGGGAGGGAGGGCAGGACATTGTTTGGGCTGGAAGGGAGGGAGGGCGGGACATTGTTTGGGCTGGAAGGGAGGGAGGGCGGGACATTGTTTGGGCTGGAAGGGAGGGAGGGAGGGCGGGACATTGTTTGGGCTGGGAGGGAGGGAGGGCAGGACATTGTTTGGGCTGGGAGGGAGGGAGGGCGGGACATTGTTTGGGCTGGGAGGGAGGGCGGGATATTTTTTGGGCTGGAAGGGAGGGAGGGAGTGAGGGAGGGCTGGAAGGGAGGGAGGGCGGGACATTGTTTGGGCTGGAAGGGAGGGAGGGCGGGACATTGTTTGGGCTGGGAGGGAGGGCGGGACATTGTTTGGGCTGGGAGGGAGGGCGGGACATTGTTTGGGCTGGGAGGGAGGGCGGGACATTGTTTGGGCTGGAAGGGAGGGAGGGCAGGACATTGTTTGGGCTGGAAGGGAGGGAGGGCGGGACATTGTTTGGGCTGGAAGGGAGGGCGGGACATTGTTTGGGCTGGAAGGGATGGAGGGTGGGACATTGTTTGGGCTGGAAAGGAGGGAGGGCGTGACATTGTTTGGGCTGGGAGGGAGGGCGGGACATTGTTTGGGCTGGGAGGGAGGGCGGGACATTGTTTGGGCTGGAAGGGAGGGAGGGCAGGACATTGTTTGGGCTGGAAGGGAGGGAGGGCGGGACATTGTTTGGGCTGGAAGGGAGGGAGGGCGGGACAATGTTTGGGCTGGAAGGCAGGGAGGGCGGGACAATATTTGGGCTGGAAGGGAGGGAGGGCGGGAAAATGTTTGGGCTGGAAGGGAGGGATGGCGGGACATTGTTTGGGCTGGAAGGGAGGGAGGGAGGAAGGGAGGAAGGGAGGGCGGGACATTGTTTGGGCTGGAAGGGAGGGAGGAAGGGAGGGAGGGCAGGACATTGTTTGGGCTGGAAGGGAGGGAGGGCGGGACATTGTTTGGGCTGGAAGGGAGGGAGGGCGGGACATTGTTTGGGCTGGAAGGGAGGGAGGGAGGGCGGGACATTGTTTGGGCTGGAAGGGAGGGAGGGCAGGACATTGTTTGGGCTGGGAGGGAGGGAGGGAGTGAGGGAGGGCTGGAAGGGAGGGAGGGCGGGACATTGTTTGGGCTGGAAGGGAGGGCGGGATATTTTTTGGGCTGGAAGGGAGGGAGGGAGTGAGGGAGGGCTGGAAGGGAGGGAGGGCGGGACATTGTTTGGGCTGGAAGGGAGGGAGGGCGGGACATTGTTTGGGCTGGAAGGGAGGGAGGGCGGGACATTGTTTGGGCTGGGAGGGAGGGCGGGACATTGTTTGGGCTGGGAGGGAGGGCGGGACATTGTTTGGGCTGGAAGGGAGGGAGGGCAGGACATTGTTTGGGCTGGAAGGGAGGGCGGGACATTGTTTGGGCTGGAAGGGAGGGAGGGTGGGACATTGTTTGGGCTGGAAAGGAGGGAGGGCGTGACATTGTTTGGGCTGGGAGGGAGGGCGGGACATTGTTTGGGCTGGGAGGGAGGGCGGGACATTGTTTGGGCTGGGAGGGAAGGCGGGACATTGTTTGGGCTGGAAGGGAGGGAGGGCGGCACATTGTTTGGGCTGGAAGGGAGGGAGGGAGGGCGGGACATTGTTTGGGCAGGGAGGGAGGGAGGGCGGGACATTGTTTGGGCTGGAAGGGAGGGAGGGAGGGCGGGACATTGTTTGGGCTGGAAGGGAGGGAGGGCGGGACATTGTTTGGGCTGGAAGGGAGGGAGGGCGGGACATTGTTTGGGCTGGAAGGGAGGGAGGGCGGGACTT
Source organism: Ascaphus truei (assembly GCF_040206685.1). Taxonomy (NCBI): domain Eukaryota; kingdom Metazoa; phylum Chordata; class Amphibia; order Anura; family Ascaphidae; genus Ascaphus; species Ascaphus truei. The sequence goes on from NC_134483.1 coordinate 540,860,427, forward strand.
TGTTTGGGCTGGAAGGGAGGGAGGAAGGGAGGGAGGAAGGGAGGGAGGGCGGGACTTTGTTTGGGCTGGAAGGGAGGGAGGGCGGTAAATTGTTTGGGCTGGAAGGGAGGGAGGGCGGGACATTGTTTGGGCTGGATGGAGGGCTGGGAGGGAGGGCTGGGAGGGAGGGTGGGACATTGTTTGGGCTGGAAGGGAGGGAGGGAGGAAGGGAGGAAGGGAGGGCGGGACATTGTTTGGGCTGGAAGGGAGGGAGGAAGGGAGGGAGGAAAGGAGAGAGGGCAGGACATTGTTTGGGCTGGAAGGGAGGGAGGGAGGGCGGGACATTGTTTGGGCTGGAAGGGAGGGAGGGAGGGCGGGACATTGTTTGGGCTGGAAGGGAGGGAGGGCGGGACATTGTTTGGGCTGGGAGGGAGGGAGGGCAGGACATTGTTTGGGCTGGGAGGGAGGGAGGGCGGGACATTGTTTGGGCTGGGAGGGAGGGCGGGATATTTTTTGGGCTGGAAGAGAGGGAGGGAGTGAGGGAGGGCTGGAAGGGAGGGAGGGCGGACATTGTTTGGGCTGGAAGGGAGGGAGGGCGGGACATTGTTTGGGCTGGAAGGGAGGGAGGGCGGGACATTGTTTGGGCTGGAAGGGAGGGAGGGCGGGACATTGTTTGGGCTGGGAGGGAGGGCGGGACATTGTTTGGGCTGGAAGGGAGGGAGGGCAGGACATTGTTTGGGCTGGAAGGGAGGGAGGGCGGGACATTGTTTGGGCTGGAAGGGAGGGAGGGTGGGACATTGTTTGGGCTGGAAAGGAGGGAGGGCGTGACATTGTTTGGGCTGGGAGGGAGGGCGGGACATTGTTTGGGCTGGGAGGGAGGGCGGGACATTGTTTGGGCTGGGAGGGAGGGCGGGACATTGTTTGGGCTGGGAGGGAAGGCGGGACATTGTTTGGGCTGGAAGGGAGGGAGGGCGGCACATTGTTTGGGCTGGAAGGGAGGGAGGGAGGGCGGGACATTGTTTGGGCAGGGGGGAGGGCGGGACATTGTTTGGGCTGGAAGGGAGGGAGGGAGGGCGGGACATTGTTTGGGCTGGAAGGGAGGGAGGGCGGGACATTGTTGGGGCTGGAAGGGAGGGAGGGCGGGACATTGTTTGGGCTGGAAGGGAGGGAGGAAGGGAGGGAGGGAGGGCGGGACTTTGTTTGGGCTGGAAGGGAGGGAGGGCGGGAAATTGTTTGGGCTGGAAGGGAGGGAGGGCGGGACATTGTTTGGGCTGGATGGAGGGCTGGGAGGAAGGGAGGGCTGGGAGGGAGGGCTGGGAGGGAGGGTGGGACATTGTTTGGGCTGGGAGGGAGGGAGGAAGGGAGGAAGGGAGGGAGGAAGGGAGGGCGGGACATTGTTTGGGCTGGAAGGGAGGGAGGGCTGGAAGGGAGGGAGGAAGGAAGGGAGGGAGAGAGGGAGAGAAGGAGGGAGGGAGAGGGAGGGCGGGACATTGTTTGGGCTGGGAGGGAGAGAGGGAGGGAGAAAGGGAGGGAGAGAGGGAGGGAGGGCGTTACATTGTTTGGGCTGGGAGGGAGGGCGGAACATTGTTTGGGCTGGGAGGGAGGGCGGGACATTGTTTGGGCTGGGAGGGAGGGCGGGACATTGTTTGGGCTGGGAGGGAGGGACATTGTTTGGGCTGGGAGGGAGGGCGGGACATTGTTTGGGCTGGGAGGGAGGGCGGGACATTTTTTGGGCTGGGAGGGAGGGCGGGACATTGTTTGGGCTGAGAGGGAGGGCGGGACATTGTTTGGGCTGGGAGGGAGGGCGGGACATTGTTTGGGCTGGGAGGGAGGGCGGGACATTGTTTGGGCTGGGAGGGAGGGCGGGACATTGTTTGGGCTGGGAGGGAGGGCGGGACATTGTTTGGGCTGGGAGGGAGGGCGGGACATTGTTTGGGCTGGGAGGGAGAGCGGGACATTGTTTGGGCTGGGAGGGAGGGCGGGACATTGTTTGGGCTGGGAGGGAGGGCGGTACATTGTTTGCGCTGGGAGGGAGGGCGGGACATTGTTTGGGCTGGGAGGGAGGGCGGTACATTGTTTGGGCTGGGAGGGAGAGCGGGACATTGTTTGGGCTGGGAGGGAGGGCGGGACATTGTTTGGGTTGGGAGGGAGGGCGGTACATTGTTCAGGCTGGGAGGGAGGGCGGTGAGGGAGGGAAGTGAATTCTCCTCAGTGCTGCTATTGTGAAAGAGTCTCTAGAACCGTGCAAATACATTAAAAAAACAAACAAAGCACAAATCGGGGAATATTGAACAGTCAAAATAAACTGAATTTAGAATTGTGTTAAACAAAGTGTGTTACCATGAAGTGTAACAATGGAAGTAATCAACTCACTAGGGGATGTCTTAGGAAGGTTATTCAACCAAGAGAAATCCTCATGTGGAAAACGAAAAAAGAAGAAACGGAGCATAATAACGTTTTAATACATTAAGATCTGGGGGAAAACATTAGTGACAGACTCCCATACTCCCAGTCTTGACATGCAGTAAGTGTGTTTAGGCACACTAACACCTCTCAGGACAAGGTAATACTCCGATCTGGGGGTGCCCGGTAGGCTCTCCTTGCTGTTCCTCCGTCAGCCACAGATGCCTCTGATGTCGGCGCCGGGGACGTCCACATGTGCGCACGCACTTCTACGGTGTCTCACTGGAGTCAGGATGGCTTCTACGGTGTCCAGGAATGATCAAAAAACCTTACGCGTTTCGCCTTGAACTTGTCAAAATGGCTTCCTCAAGGGGCACATGTACTGTAACATATGTGCAAACACGATAATAATAGGCACATAAAACAAGTGCCAATTGTAACTATTTAATCATTATATACAGCATTATGTTGTATTTCCAAAGTGCGTTGGAGTAAGACACTTTATAAATACATTGTTCTTATCAGTGGTTCTTTTTTTTTAGGGAAAAAGGGGTCGGAACCCAAAACAAAGAAAATAAATGAATATCTAAACTACAGTAATAATTCAGATTGAAGTAAGGCGATGTGGTAGAAAAAGCCTTTATCCCGAATTACTTCGTATCCTGGCCAGGTTCTAAATTATGTCATAGTATGGAGTTATGCCCATAGCCTAATATGAAGTCATGCTAATCAGCTGTTACCACGGCAATCTCAGTTGTCTTAATGAGTGTGATTGGCAGTGGCCATTTTAATTTCCCAGAGAGACAAATTGTGCAGAATTCAACTATACGATGTAAAAAAGGATGGGATTTTTAAAATACAAGGACTTTGCAATGGCAAAAAAGAGACATTCCTATTTGTTATGGTGAGTAGATGGGATTGTTGCTTTAAGCACCGTGTACATGGTCAGCGCAATAATCAAAATAATAACGCCAGCGTTCTTGTGTAATATAGCAAGCAGCATGCACTGGCTGTGCTGTAGCACAATAACTGGCGGTGGTAACTCCAGCTCAGTGCTGGGTACATAAGGACCCCCTCCCTAACACCGGCACAGAAGCTCAGCGAGGACAGACGCTGCCACCCTGACGGCTGGGATGCCTGCCCTCCTCTCCCACATCTGAGGCACATGCAGTACATGGTCTCTTGGCTGCCTACACATTGGCCCCATCTGTTGGAGGGCGTCATGCCTGCTCCGGAGTTGGACATTTAACCCCTTCCTATGCCATGCGTTGCTGGTCCCTCTAGCAGCAAAGGGGTTAACAGCGCCACACCCATTTAGTTAAAAAAACATTACTTCTATATTTTCTTTCCTTTCTAGATCCTCTTCCCTTTCTCACCCTACTCACATTACTGGGAAATCCTCCAGTGATGTGAGATGCAGTGTATGGGCCATGTTACAGGGGCAATCCCTTCTAGGACCAAAGTGAACTCATTCCAGTGACATGTTTATGGCGTTACATATGGGCTAGAGAGACCTTTTTTATACCCGAATCTGACACCTATCAGTATTTCCAATGATTTTTTTTTTTGGTGAGACTTGAGGGGTGTGATTTCCTCTGGCTGCTCCCTTCTGTGTCATGTCACTGTGTGATCAGCAAGGGCTTCTACAGCCGCAGTCCCCACTCCCCACCTTCCCTTATCTTTATTGGCTCTCTGATATTGACAGGGTGGGGAGAAGGATAAAGAAAACACTTTATTGACAAACACTTCCCTATTCAGAGGCCCCAAAGAACTTCATCTCGCTGGCTAAGTGGGATTGCAATTTTAAAGCAGCATTCGCTCCCTATAAGAATATTGTTTATAGAATTTGGATCTGGGGGGTGGGGGGGGGAGGGTTCTGAAGTTGAAGCTCTTTAGCTTTCACTCCGGGGCCCCATGAGTTCCAGAGGTATTTACTGTTCTGTTTGCTGCCCTTTCTGGTCCCTTTTGGGAAATGAGTATGATTGCCATACAAGCCACACTCACACGTACCAGTAGCAAGCTGCAACATCAACAGTGCATGCCATTGAGGCTTCCTATTCGGCGCCCCCAGTGGCCACCTATTTTAACTGCACACAAAAAGATAAATATCTCGGTACACACAGAGACAAATAATGTTATTTTAATCTGAGCTGGTTCAGGGAACCTGCAGACAAAACCTCAAAATCAGAGAGATTTGGGCGTTTTGGACCAAAAAAAATAAAAATAATTTGAATGGAAAAGTACTGATTTTAATCAGCGAGAATCCACAGATGTCTATCGCAACAAAACAGTAGGAGGTGACACGTCTGAAATCAAAATCACTGGCAACATGGAAGCCACTTGTTAGAGGTCACTCCACTGGCTGCACATTTTCTGTGTATGAAGGACATTGATACTACTGATGGCTGCCATGTTTGGTGCTCTCACTGACCACCAGTGATTAAATCTAAATTATTTCTGGTGTGGTTATCCAACAGGACAATCTCCAATGAATCTAGCACCCACATAGTGCCGCTTCCCGGAGCCCATAGATAGTTTCAGCAAGACATCATTTATTCGTTGTATAATACATAGTGGCAGCGGCACTCTGAAGGCCTCTCTGCTGACGCGCTCCATAACTTGTTTCTCTGATGAAGGGAAGTTACGAAATACGCCAGGGAAGGCAACTACAGGATGGAGTGTTGCATGGTTGCAATGTAGATGTGGTTGAAAAAAGACATACGTCCATCAAGCACCTATGCTAAATTTAGACGACAGATACTTTATCCTATACTTGTACTTACTGTATATTGATCCAGAGGAAGGCAAACAAAAAACTCCAGTGAAATATTCTAATAATATCTCATAAGGGTAAAAATAAATTCCTTCCTGACTCCAAGAATTGGCAATCAGATTACTCCCTGGATCAACATCTTTCCCATGTTTACTTATTAGGTATATCCCTGTATCCTTTTCCTCTCTAAAAACCTGTCCAACCTTTTTTGGAACAAATCTATTGTATTCTCTATGGTAATTAATTCCACATTGTAACTGTTCTTACTGTAAAGAACCCTTTCCTTCGTTGCTGGTGAAATCTCCTTTCCTCCAACCGTAAGGCATGACCCTGTATCGTTTGTACGGCCCTTGAGATGAACAGTTCTTTTAAAAGCTCCTTGTATTGACCCTGAATATATTTGTATATATTATCATATAGTTATCTAATCCCCTCTTACACGCCTCTTTTCTAATGTAAACAAACCTAAATGAGCTAGCCTCAACTACCTCTCCTCTCTTACCCCTGTATCTGAACAAGCTCCTCAACCTTACCACACGCAGCACTGACTCCAAGGTACTTGTCATGGTCCCAAGGTTCAACAAGTATCCGGCAGTTCCTCATTCTCTCACCGTGCACCCCACAAGTGGAACAATCTACCAGAGACTCTCACAGACGCCACCAGTCTAAGTTCTTTCAAAACTAAAGCTGGCTCACATTTTAATGTGGTTTGTAACTGTTATATACACCTATAACTTATTTTATCTATAACTATTATTTGTCTTAACGCTGTGCCCAGGACATACTTGAAAATGAGAGGTAACTCTCAATGTATTACTTCCTGGTAAAATATTTTATAAATAAATAAATGTCTTCACATATAATGTATAACCCTGTTTACATAATGTAATGCAATGTCTTTATATATAATGTATAACCCTGTTCACCTGATGTAACCATTTATTTGTCATCATAATTCGGTGGCCAGGACATACTTGAAAACGAGAGGTAACTCTCAATGTATTACTTCCTGGTAAAACATAATAAATAAATAAGTCCGATTTTCCCTCCCCTTATTAATTTGGTGGCTCTTCTCTGCACATGTTCTAGTTCCATAATGTCTTGTTTATCGAGTGGTGCCCAAAATGGTACTCCATATTCAAGATGTGGTCTTACTAATGCTTTATAAAGGGGCATAATTATGTTTACTTCCCTTCCATCCATTGCCCGTTTGATGCAAGATAAGATCTTTTTTGCCTTTGCAGCTACTGCATGACTTTGGGCACTATTGCTAAGCCTGCTGTCTACAAGCACTCCTAAATCCTTCTCCATCAAGGATTCCCCCAATTTATCCCCATTTAATGTGTAAGTCGCCAGTTTATTCTTGCATCCTAAATGCATAACCTTACATTTATCTGTATTAAACCTCATCTGCCATTTACCTGCCCAAGTTTCCAGTCTCTCCAAGTCCTTCTGGAGAGAAATTACATCCTGCTCTGATTCTATTAATTTACACAATTTAGTATCATCAGCAAAGATGGAGACTTTACTCTCGATGCCAACCTCAAGGTCATTAATAAACAAGTTAAAAAGCAGGGGTCCCAGTACCGATCCCTGAGGTACTCCACTCACAACTTTAGCTCAGCCTTAAAATGGTCAATTTCTGACAACGCTCTGTTGTCTGTCCTTCAACCAGTTTTCAATCCAGGTGCATATATTTTTAAAGAGTCCAATTTGCTTTATTTTGTACACTAACCTCTTGTGTGGCATGGTATCAAAAGCCTTTGCAAAATCTAAGTAGACTACATCAACTGCATTACCCTGGTTTAAATTTCTAGTTACCTCCTCAAATAAACTAATAAGGTTAGTTTGGTATGACCTATCCTTCATAAATCCATGCTGACTATTACAAATAATGTTATTATCCATTAGGTATACCTAAATATTATCCCTTACTAAACCATCATGTAACTTCCCAGCTATTGATGTCAGGCTTACAGGTCTGTAATTCCCCGGTTGTGATCTAGCTCCCTTTTGAAATATATGCACCACATGTTATTATATATATGACACACTGGTTTCTTCTTGCAGTTTTATTGCCATATTATTGTGTGTTTGCTGACTGTTTCATTTTTGTGTGCTGGCAAAGCAGTGTGTAAAGTGAGAGCAACTTATTTAAACGGATGTAAAGAGGCAATCCAAGAGACACTTTATTTTTTTTAAAATCTTTTCTTTGTTTTAATATATGCATCCATTGATTACCTTATAGTAAGCTAATTACCTAAGCTGCCAATTAATTAGTTCTCTCGTGATCGACCAGCAAAATCAGTTTCCATCAATCCTTCGGTCAGTGTAACTCAGCAGCTACAATGTATTATTATATTACTAAAGGTAACATTATCTATTGTTACAGTTCGCAGCTCAAACTGCGGGGAATATTGGCAACAAATGATCACAAACAGGAAAGTAACAAAGATCTTGCACTGCTGGGGAGGTGGGCTAAAACCTGCTATAGCAATCAAAAGATGCCCAGCATATTACAACTCATTAAAGATAGCGTCCAGCTGCATAAAACATTGCATGGATTTCTCCTTTAATGATGACTTCCCATCTCAGACCAAAGTGAACTAATGAGAATGACACGTGTCTAGGTGTTATCCAACTTCTTATTTAACAAGATGGTTTGAGGAACATCCTTTTTCACAGGTAAACTCGCACATTCTCGTTTCACCTTGAGCAGCAATTATGACTCAAAATAGTTTATGTTGAAGGAAAATACATGTCTGCTAAGATTATAATTACAGCATTATCGCTCAAAAACAACAACATTTCTTTTTCCCAGGGCCCGAGGAAGTAACATTTTCCCGTGAAGGCCGATTAAGAGAAATTCCTTTGCTTACAAAACAAGCACAAAGATACAAAAAAACATTTTGTAAGCTCAATGCAATTGGCTTCTTTGATCAAATATTATAATGTTTCAAGCAATGATTTGGCCATTTTGGTATGTGGAAATGAGGAATGTTTGTCTCTGAATGCGGGTGTTCTTGTTATTCATTTGCTTCTGCTAGCATTATACAACTTGTCACTATAGGAGCGTCAATGAAAGAGTGGTCACTTTGAGTGTGTAAAGTTCTAAAACAGGACTGGCCTTAGGCTTTGCTGGGCCCAAGGTGACACGCTGGTAGTTAAGGGGACTTATCTTAACGTTCAGCCCTGCTCCGGCAGCGTAGCGGCGTCATGACGTCACAGTGGCATGTGACGTCTTGTTGCCAGGGCAACGGGTCGTCCTATGACATCACGGCGTAATTTGACATGAGTCACCCTGACAACGTGACGTTACAGGAGACGGCCCGCTCCAGAAAAGGTCAGACCCCTTGTAGACGGACGTTCACAGAGGTACACAATTGGAGGCTTTTATAAGGTGAAATCATCATAGGCTTTATTGTGCCTTTTCATTTTCATCAGGAAATCATCCAAACACAGGGGGGGGGGAACAAAGCTTCTATTCACTTGGGAGTATCTCTAGTGAAAATACCATGCAATTAATTCACAACGCCCTAAGTCAAGCATGTCTCGCAGCCCCAAAACATATAGCATGAAATAAGCAGATATAAGCCGTCTCTTAATAATGAAAGTCTTATCTGTTTCTTGCTGTAGAGTAAGCTTCTCTGCTCTCCTGGAACCGCACCCGTGCGTGCACAGAAAATATCAGCATCCAGGTTTAGAAGTCTTATTTGGTGTCTTGCAATCAGCTATGCTGGGTAGAGCTCAAGACCGGTCAGCTCCAGAGATGTGTGTTCTCTTGGTCAGTCTCTCCTGGGAGACTCAAGAACACTCCTCTGTCTCCAAAGGTCAGCTCTCATTCAGAGCTAAGGAGTCACTTCCTGTCTCAAAGGCAGGCTTTTTCTACCACCTGTAATCAGGCAGGTGGTGTTAGTTAATTTGCTACCAGCAGTTAACCACCACACTGCTGGATTAGAGGCACATTTGTGAACAAGGAAAAGTCCCCTGTTACATACCTCCCCTGTTTGTGGGAAGCTCGGGCTTACCACGGCCAAAGCCCATTCTTCCACTCTCATTCGAGATCTTTCTGTGACTTGAATGAGAGTGGATGGAGGAAGAGAACCCTCTGTCCCACTGGGATTGGAGCCCTTTCTCCAGTTTATTTTTGTCTCCTCCCGAAGGTGCTTGAGATCAGCACTCCTCAGTCGCTCGAGGAGGACTTTTTCCACGTAAAGTCTTTTTATCTCGTGCGCGGTCATGAGATTTCTGTTGCATCGGGCACTCCTCTTTTTGTAGATAAAGTGTATGGCAACAGTTATAGAGCAGTTAGAACTAGCCCTTAGAGTTTTCTGCTCTTGAAGCGGTCTTTCTGCAGCTTCTCCACACCACGGATTCGCCAATTCAGCTTCTTTGTGACTTAGTTGCACCTCCACCTCCTTTTCCAGAGAACGTCCTATTTTTATAGCTTCCTCAGCTAAGGATTCTTCTGGCTTTGATTCTGCACTCCTACCTCTGTTTGTTGCCTGTTGGGCAGCTGTAGGTTTGGCTAGTGCTTTCTTAGGTGGCTCAAACTTCGTAATTTTGTTTTGAAGTTGCGTGGAGTCCCCAACTCTCACTGTACCCTTGTCCTCACGGGCATTAGTTACTGTGGGATACTGGTGCTTGGGCAGAGCCAATACCTTTTTCCGTATTGGAGGAATCTGTAAGTTACTGGTCTGCAGAGTCTCAACCTGTTTGAGTGCGTCTTGCAAGTCTCTTCTCAGGGAATTTATCTGCGCACTTTGCTTTCTCTGAGTCTGTATCAGAGTCTCCTTCATATTCTGGAGCTCTGTAATTTTTGTCGTCAAGGTTGCCGCTGCGTCTGTTTTCTCCTTGGTGTATTGACTCAAGGGAATGGAACAGTCTCTCTGTCTCTCCAGCTCTTGCTCCAGTTTCTGAGCCTTCTCACGCTCCCTCTCATACAGAGTCACCTGGTATCGAAGCTCCGCTTCCAGTGATGCTCTGAAGACATGCAGCGTGGCCTTTAGCTCCTCATACTGCTCTGTGGGGACGTACTGGGTATTCAGACGTTCCTGCAGCGCTTGTACCTCTTTAGCAGCCTGCAGTTTTTCTTCCTGTAGCGTTTGCTGCTTCTCCTCAGCATACTGGAGGTGTGTACGCAGACCTTGCAGTTGGTTCTGCAGTCGGTGCTCTGCTTCAAACTTTTCCTTGACTTCTTCTGTCTACTGAAAATTTTCTTCTTTCAGTTTTAAGTTTTCTCTTTTTAATCTTGAATGTTCTCCTTTTTCAGTCTCTGTATTCTTCAGGGCTTCTTTGCAGTCCTCCTTCCATTTACGCACATCTGCTTTGAGAATGACAATCTCCTGGCGTGAGACTTCCTTCTCTAGGTTGAGGGTCTGAAGCTCCTTCTGAGAGACTTTGAGATCTGTATCAAGATTACCAATAGTTTCTTTAGCAATGTCCAGCTCCTCAGTGAGACTGTGTAGTTCCTTTCTGGAAACTTCCAGGTCTGTGCGGCAGCTGTTGGTCTCATGATGTGAGGCATTCAGTGCTCTGCGTAGTGTCTGAACCTCTTTCTGAGATACGTCCACTTCTATCCGGACACTGTTGATCTTCTGTTATGAGGCATTCAGCTCTATGCGAAGAGTGTGAACCTCTTGTTGGAAGACTGTCATCTGCTTCAGTGCCTCCTCATACTTCCGCTTTAGCGTAGCCACCATTTTATCAGATTGGCTCTGCTTTTCATCCATGGCGGAAATAGTAGCATTTGCAGTATCTAGCTCAGTCTTGAGATCGTCCAATTCGGTCTTGGCCGCAGAGTAAATTGCGAGCACAGTCTTCTGTAGCTCAGCATTATTTTCTCTCTCCCTTTCCAATTCTTCACGGAGCAGATCATAGTTATGCCTGGCAACTTGCAGTGCATCTTGAGGGCTGGTCAAGGGATCGTCACTCACTGGTTCCGGCTCCACTTCCCTGGGATGGTTGGTTGAGGGTTCCTCACTGTTGGCACCGGACAGACACTTCTTTGGGGTACCCGACTTCTGCCTTGGGCCCTCTGGATATTCGGTTAACCATGGGACGAATTCTCCATTTTCTCTAGGCTGCAGGGCAACTCTGTCCCCCATTTTCTCCACAGGATCTGCGGACGTGTCTGTTACTTCCACGGTAAGTGAAGAACCGCTTTTCTTTTTCTTCCTTTTTGATTTGGATGACACCATCCCTTCAGGGATACTGGGGTCTCCATCTTCATTTGAAGTTTTAGCAGCGTCACTGGATCCACCCGGCTTTTCTTGCAACTGTAATAGCTGACAGAAATATTCGGTGATCCACTGCTCCCGCTCTGTCTCCTGCTGATCATATTCGTCATCAAAGGGAGCGGTCTTTTCTGTTCGTGCCGAGTTCAGGCACCCCCACCATTCTTGGGGTGTTTTGTGGGTGTGACTCGGTTCGAGTTCCCCGTAAGAGATGTCTTCCTCTTTATTGGACTGGAAGGGCCACTCTTCCGTGGGGTAGGGTTCATTACCGGAACGCTGCATCTTGTCCTCCCTTTTTAGGCTATCAGGTGTAATTTTCTTCCTGACCTCAGGAGGCGCTATTGCAGCTGTTGCCACTGTATTTGCTAGAACCCCCAATTGTGGTAGTCCTACAGATGGGCGTATTTTGCTTGTAGAGGTCGTAGCTCTCACAGGCATCTCTGTAGACTTTTCTTTCTTGGGTAATTTTTTATTTATTTATTTTTTTCAATATCAGCAGTACTGTGCATGCATTTTCTCTTATCAGGTATACAAGATGTGCAGTTGCTAGGTAAAAAGTCTATATGCTTTACACCATATACTTGCAAGGTGCAATCTCTCCGCTTCAGCAACAGAATTTGGTTTTCTGCCTGAGTTCAGTAATTTTCAGTCTCATCTTTGGGTATTATGGCATTCACACTTCACACTTTGGGTGTCTGTTTTTGCTCCCAAGATATATATAGGCAGACTTTTTTTTCTTGCAGAAAAAAAAACATTCTTTCATTCCCGGCAGGGTGACTCAACATTCAGCAATTGGTTTTGAAAAACCTTTTACACAGTTCAGAAATCACTTTTTCCCCTATAGGGCAATTTTACACTCAGCATTTGTTTGCTAAAAATTCCCCTGCTTCAGCACAGTCTTGTATCAATTTTCACACTTTTCTGCATATACTCCATTCACAGCTGGTAGCCCTATGCGGTGTGGCAACCTTTATTTGCAAAATCAGTACCACTCGTGGGTCACCATCTGTATTCACTGCTTCAGCGAAACTTTTGAAAACAACAAACACCTATCCCTTTTTAAGGGCTGACTCACATCTTGAACCCTGACTATGGCTGGAAGGCAAAACCCCTATTTCAATGACCATATTACACTTTGTGATAGGCAAAAAAAGGATTAGCTGTTTCAGCAGTCTCTCTCCTCTTGGGATTGGGGCAAAGAGTCCATCTGTGGTTTTGTAAGTTTCAGTGCAGTGTGGTTTCAGTGGTGTGTATCCCTTTAACTCTGATCTCTGCTGCATAAGGTTTTTTTTTTTTTTTTTTAAGTAGCTCAGACTGTTTGCAGGCAAAAAGCATAACAAAATAAATTTCACATAAAAATCCCCGGTCCTTTTAACTTCAAAGACACCTCTTGTCCCACTTCGGACACCATATGTAGACGGACGTTCACAGAGGTACACAATTGGAGGCTTTTATAAGGTGAAATTATAATAGGCTTTATTGTGCCTTTTTCTTTTCATCAGGAAATCATCCAAACACAGGGGGGGGGGGGAACAAAACTTCTATTCACTTGGGAGTATCTCTAGTGAAAATACCATGCAATTAATTCACAACTCCCTAAGTCAAGCATGTCTCGCAGCCCCAAAACATATAGCATGAAATAAGCAGATATAAGCAGTCTCTTAATAATGAAAGTCTTATCTGTTTCTTGCTGTAGAGTAAGCTTCTCTGCTCTCCTGGAACCGCACCCGTGCGTGCAAAGAAAATATCGGCATCCAGGTTTAGAAGTCTTATTTGGTGTCTTGCAATCAGCTATGCTGGGCAGAGCTCAAGACCGGTCAGCTCCAGAGATGTGTGTTCTCTTGGTCAGTCTCTCCTGGTAGACTCAAGAACACTCCTCTGTCTCCAAAGGTCAGCTCTCATTCAGAGCTAAGGAGTCACTTCCTGTCTCAAAGGCAGGCTTTTTCTACAACCTGTAATCAGGCAGGTGGTGTTAGTTAATTTGCTACCAGCAGTTAACCACCACACTGCTGGATTAGAGGCACATTTGTGAACAGGGATAAGTCCCCTGTTACACCCCTCTCACAAAGGACAAAACAAACACCCTCACGCCTACCTCTCTCTGCCGGTTCGGGGGCCCCGTGCTCCCTCTTCCAGCTCCCCCCTCGGGTCGGATGGAAGTTGGATTTCGGCACCGGCAGGAGACGAGAGATAAGGGAGCATGGGGCCAGGCACGGGGCCCAAGGCAGTGGCCTTGCCCTAAGTCTGGCCTTGTGTAAGGTCATGCGCAGAACATATTGACATGGAGCAAATAGGAGAAGCTAGAGAAAATGAAATCCTCCAATTACAACTCAACCCCCTTATAACACTGTGCTTGGGGTCCAAAGAATCACACCGAGTTGCGGATCGCGTTAGAAATAATGTATAATTGTATGCATTGTACAATGAAGTATTTCAGATACCAATAATCGCGTTGTAAAGTATTCATAAATACGAAAATTGGGAGCCCCGCTTGTATCGCGTTATAAGCGGATTCGCGTTGTAACGAATCGCGTTATAATGGGGTTGAGCTGTATCTAGCCTAATATGTTTACAAAGTAAGTAACTTAAATAAATATATATATATATATATATATATATATATATATTTAAATCTCCTACCCACTATAAACATTGGAGGTTTGCAGATAGTAAAGTTGCTGCTACAACCTCAATTCTAACTTGCCACTACCATCTAGCTCACATCCTGAGCTCTGATCAGACTGTCTGCTCTCTGCTCTCTGCCCCATCCCCTTCCTGTTCTCCCACCCCAACCATCTTTTCTTCCCTTCTTCAAGTCTCCCTTGCCTCAAAACCCGCCTGTCCCAGAAAGCATTACTGCACATACATATTTATACTACACAGCTCTGAGATGGTAAATTCTATAGGTGTTCACTTTCCCAAAGTTGTACTTGTAATGCAGTGAGTGTGTATGACACGATCATTGACTTAAACTAACCGTATAAGTGCCCAAACTTATAGCGATGCAAAAGGCCATTATAACGATGTGACGCTAACCCAAAGGACACCTGTAAGAGATGTGTGCAGAGGTATGCAATGGAGACCGTTTTTAAGGTGAAATTAAAATAAGGCTTTATTGCGCCTGTCCCTTTTAACACAGCAAAACATATGAAAACAACAAACACCTATCCCTGTTTAAAGGCTAAATTACTTTCCCAATCCCTTTCTCCAGGGCTGGAGGGATAATCCTATTACCACCTTATTCCCCAAAGTCTCAAGAGATACCTTAAAGCAGGTAGCCCTTCACGTCAGTCTCTGGTAGGTTCCTGGGTCCCCTGTGTCCAGGAATATAGGTCTTTGGGTGTCTTAATTTCAGCAGAGCCTTTCTGCTCAAGACCTCTTTCCTCTTGTCAGCACCCTTGTGTACTGAGGAAAATCTCCTTCCTGTTTCTGGGAACAGGCTTTTTCACAGAGCTGTGCTTAGGCAGGTGGAGTGGTTGATTGCACACCTGCAATCAACCAGCACACTGCTGGATTAGAGGCAAGATTCTTAACAGGGATAAGTCCCTGTTACAACACCCTTGCGGCTCTTTCACCATAAGGCATCACATGACTTAGCAGCGCTTAGTAAATATGGCTGTGTGGGTCACAGATATTTTGGATCCGAAATTCTGTCCATGGTGTTTTCAGAAATCACATGGCTCTGGATTTCTTCAACGGTGACCCCATCCCAAAAGCTCACGTGGGTGTCACGTAGTACCTATTAAACAACTCAGCACCGCCGGTGTGAACGTCTCCATACACAACACATAGACATGCAGAGGATTCATCAAACATAAGCTGTGCATACTGTCCGACGCGCTTCAGGGAAGTCTTCTTTCACTGGCTTGCAGTGGGCACTTTTTTCAGGGGTAAAGTAGAATTCAAATATTCATTTTTTCGCTAGTTACCAGTGAATCTCCCACATAAACAGAGAGGGTGCGGCCTGTATGTGCAATGTCGACTTGTTATTTTCATGTACAAAATAACGAAACACTTGATACCCTATTTTGGAAAAGGTAGAAAACAGATCAGAAAACGTTACTCCATTCAGAATGAAGATAAGTATTCCAAGAGGAATTATAGTGGTTCCTTTTATTATAGTGAAGAGAAAGCGATCTAAATACATCATTACTTCAACTGAATGATTAGATGCACGTACTAAACAGAACTCTTTGCGTCTGCATACCAAGACTGTCCCTGCAATCCCTGCATGAGTGTGGGGTCATTGGCTAATCCAGATGAAATATTCCAGGATGGCAGCATACTTGAAGCCTTCTATCTGCAGCAGCTGCTTGTGTTTGGGTGCAGGGTTCACAGGCCTAGCATGTATTTCCTTGAACAGCCAGACCTCCTTGCTGTTTTGCCTCTGCGCTTTGGCCTTTCCTTGGCACCCTGACTCTACGCCTGGCATGTGTGGAACACCCTTACAGCTAGGACCAAGAGGTAAAATAACAAGCGGCAGCGCCCTTCCCAGAGCTCATGGAGCGGACCCCACCACACTCACCTTTTAATTACCCTCTAATTATGATGCTCCGGAGGACTGGGATTTTTGGGGTGGTAATGGCTTGCAAAAATCCATTAACCTATGCAGTGCTGCCTACACTTTTCTATGCTATAGAATCCCCTTTGTATTGCATGGAAGCAATTCTCTAGGCCACAGAATCCCACAGTCACTGATTATACAGTAGTCTGGTGGGCAGAGAATTTGACTTCGAGACCAACTAAGGAGTTATTATTTTAACTTTATTACGTTGGATAGCAACCAGAGTTAGAAGCTTTAACAACAAGAAAGCAGAAGCGCACAAGGATTCATACTGTATTTTAATGAAGTAGAAAGGGTTGAAAAATAGAGTTTATGCCCTCACAAAGAAAAGGGAAAAGAATGCTTGTATATTCAACGAGTATCTTCAACGACCGTGCCGCGTGTAGCCGGTAATCTTCGGCTTCTTCAGTTCTGAGTTGGTGGTTGGGCCCTCTATGACGACTCAATTATGTCAGATGTATCCATCCTCGTTTCAAAGACCCAACGCGTTTCGTTACCGTTCACAACTTCATCAGGAGGGGGTCCATGTGTTGTAAAATGGAGCAGTATACACTGCCGACACAGTTTATCCGAGTGCGGCTCATTCCGCAAGCCGGGAAATGTCCCGGCTTGCGAGCCGCACTCCCTCAGCGTGCCGCGCATCACCGATGCGCGGTCACGCATCATCGGGTGCCAGCGCCCCCTGCACGCGCGTCCAGGGCTCCCCGAGGGAGCCCTGGTGTCCCGCGATCGCGGGACGGCGGCAGGGGGTTCCGGGGGACCCGGCGGACCCGGCAGCGGTAGGGAGAGCGCCCCGATCGGAGGGCGCTCTTCCGCTGCTTCGGCGCGCGCCCGTCACCCTGCGGCGCGCGCCAGGATACTGCTGCGGCCAAGAACGGGCAAATGCTCGAATAAACTTGGCCGCAGCAGTACAAGCTTTAGGATGACTTTAGCATCATTCATTCATTCAATATTTATGTAGCCCAGTATTTATGTATTTCCTGGCCCTTACACTATAAGTCCTGGTAAGGAGCAGGCAGTGTTAGGGTTAAACTCCTCTCACATGGGCCAGCATGGGAGCCTCAATACTGGGATGTTAACTTGTTGCTAGTCTGGAAACCGCTGGAGCATGTGCCAGGCGGGGTGGGCTCACTGGAGAAGGCGCCGTGACGTTACTGGAGCTTAGGAGTGGGACCCTCAACTGGTATAAAAGATGGCTCCTTTGCAAATGTAGTAGGAGTGTTCCAGTGTAGCCTGCTCCTTAGGGAGTGGGTAGGATTCTAACTTGCCCCATCAGGGGGTGAGGGGGTAAAGACTAGCCATGGGGCTTCAAGCTCTTGGTGGCCTAGTCAAGGTGATCCTGTAAAGAAATGCAAACTGCGAGGAAAAGGCTTTCTTTGAACATCTACAGTATGAGAAGTGATCCTCTCTAGCATGAGAAGGAATTGTGTGAGCTGGGCCATCAATACATGTGTACACTCTTCTTTGCATGGGACTGAAGTACTGGTTCATGTGGGGAAGAAAGCCTGCCCCTGGCAGAGCGCTGCAGGATGGAGGCGCTGCACCAACCTGAAAACCTGTCCTGTTGTCCTACTCAGTAGAAAGAAGGTGATTCAAGTGGTGCTAATAAATGTAAAAAAAAAATTTGATTACAAAATCCGTAGTGCCCTGCATCACCTTCTTTCTACTGATTCTGGATTACTTTGACAGGTATTCCCTGAGCCAGGAGCACCAGTAACCGAAAGTATTGTTTTTTCAATTTATTGGGGTGCAGCATATTACCATTATTTGCTGTTGTCCTACTCCCCATACCATCACGGGGACTCAGACTCCTGGAAGCCTACAGGTGAGCACCACAGCACTATAACCGCATAGTAACCAAGAGATCTCCCTTAGGCCGAGTCCATACAAGGACAGGCCGTGCTGAGGCGTGCGGACGCTCAGCGCTGAGCCCCTGCATCCTCAATGAGGATGCCTTGAGAGGGGGCTCACGCGAGCGTCCGCAGGCGTGCGGAGGCTTTGGAGTTTTCAGCCGAGCGCCAAGCTGTTTTTCAGCGCGCTGTCGGCTGAAAACCTCCAATGAGAGCGGGGCTGCGTCAACGTCACGGCGCCGTGATGTCGGCGCAGTGACGTCGACGTCAGTGCGTCGCGGGCGATTGGCCCAGCGACGTCACTGCCCCGCCTCCCTCAGTCTCCCCCCACCTCCGATCGCGGACGCTGGCTCGCCTGTATGTGCATGGAATCGCACAGCTTCTGCAGGCGAGCCTCAGCGTCCGCGCGGTGCAGCACAACTCCCCCCCTCTATGGCCCGGGCCTTAGTGGGGGGGGGGGAGGAGAGAGGGGGCAGGGGTGTTACATTTAGAAGCAGTCCGATAATAAATATAAACAAATTATGTAATACGCCTTCTGAGAAAAATGTAAAGATTACAAGAATATAACATATATTATATCTTACTGTGCATGCAATGTCTTGTGTATAATGTATAATCCTGCTCACTTAATGTGATCATCTATCTGTCATCATAACCCTGTGCCCAGGACATACATGCAAACGAGAGGTAACTCTCAATGTGTTACTGCCTGGTGACACATGTTATAAATAAATAAATAAGACTCTAATATTTGCAATGTAACATGTGACACAATATAAATCTAGCATTTCCCCCAAATTCAGGAAGAATCACCATATAAATCGCACGGTTTTATATCTCCTTGGCATTCACGTCTGCCCGATTTTCTGCAATACCGTTCGGCACCAACAGTCAGAAATGTCACCCCCCTCAGGTGGGCGATATAGGGCGTGGGAGAGGGTAAAGGAGAGAGAACTGTCTAGTAGAGGACCTATTTCAGGGATATCTCTCAGACAGGTCTCTGTCTGTCTATCTCTGTCAGTCTGTCTCTCTGTCTGTCTCTCTCTCTCTCGGCGTCTCTCGGTCTCTCTCTTGGCCTCTCTCTCGGCGTGTCTCTCTGCCGGCGTGTCTCTCTCTCTCTCGGTCTCTCTCTCTCGGAATCTCTCGGTATGTCTCTCTCTCGGTCTCTCTCTCTCGGTCTCTCTCTCTCTGTCTCTCGGCCTCTCTCTCTCTGTCTCTCGGCCTCTCTCTCTCTCTCTGCCTCTCTCTCTCGGCCTCTCTCTCTCGGTCTCTCTCTCTCGGCGTGTCTCGCTCTCGGCGTGTCTCGCTCTCGGCGTGTCTCGCTCTCGGCGTGTCTCTCTCTCGGCGTGTCTCTCTCTCGGCGTGTCTCTCTCTCGGCGTGTCTCTCTCTCTCTGTCTCTCTCTCTCTGTCTCTCTCTCGGCGTGTCTCTCTCTCGCCGTGTCTCTCTCTCTCTCGGTCTCTCTCTCGGCCTCTCTCTCTCGGCCTCTCTCTCTCGGTCTCTCTCTCGATCTCTCGGTCTCTCTCTCGATCTCTCTCTCTCTCTCGGCCTCTCTCTCTCTCTCTCTCTCTCGGTCTCTCTGTCTCTCTCTCTCGGTCTCTCTCTCTCGGCCTCTCGGTCTCTCTCTCTCTCGGCCTCTCTCTCTCTCGGTCTCTCTCGGTCTCTCTCGGTCTCTCTCTCTCTCGGTCTCTCTCTCTCTCGGTCTCTCTCTCTCTCGGTCTCTCTTTCTCGGTCTCTCTCTCTCTCGGTCTCTCTCTCTCTCGGTCTCTCTCTCTCTCGGTCTCTCTGTCTCTCTCGGTCTCTCTCTCTCTGCCTCTCTCTCTCTCTGCCTCTCTCTCTGCCTCTCTCTCTCTCTCTCTCTCGGCCTCTCTCTCTCTCTCTCTCTGCCTCACTCTCTCTCTCTCGGCCTCTCTCTCTCTCGGCCTCTCTCTCTTGGCCTCTCTCGGTCGGTCTCTCTCTCTCTCTCATTTCACCTACCAGAAGGAGGCGAGATTTCTGGCCATGATTTTCCAGGCAAGTTCACAGCTTAATGACTAACCCGTGAATATGTAATACAGGGGTGGCCAACTCCAGTGCTCAAGGGCCAGGGTTTCAGGATATCCCTGCTTCAGCACCAGGTGGCTCAATCATTATGACAAGCGGCCAGCTCCACCCGCGCATGCGCAGAGAAGTTTCACTTACAACGCGCGTGCTCGGCACACACCCTGTCTTTTTTTTTTTTTTTTTTCCTTGTTCCTTTGAAATTTGATATTACTACAAGAAAAAATAGAAACAAAAAAAGTGTAATACTTGGAATGCTAAACTCGTTTATTTTCTGTTACCGATTTAAAGAAAGTAGAACGGGCCGTGGCAGTGTCGCCACTCTGTTATTGTTGATTTTATAGTTCAGGGAGTTCCAGCTATAACAGATATCAATTCACAAAGATTTCAACTCTCCCTAGATAGCAGGACTACACTATATCCCTAAATTATCCAGCAGAACAGTCTCCTCCAACACTCAACTCCTCCATTTGAAATGAAACCTTGATATTAAAACCCCACTCTTTCCAAACACCCCCCTCCCGCTGTCACCAAATTGTCCATGTCACAGGCAGAATCATGAATATCAGCACAGGAAGTGACAGCAGAGAGACGCATAACTCTTTATAGGTTGAACTTGATGGACCTGCGTCTTTTTTCAACCTACTATGTAACTATGTAACTCGGAACATGGCAGCACAGGAAGTGACAGCAGAGAGACTCAGAACTCAGAACATGACAGCACAGGAAGTGACAGCATTGAGATGCAGAACTCGGAACATGGCAGCACAGGAAGTGACAGCAGAGAGACTCAGAACACGGAATATGGCAGCACAAGAAATGACAGCAGAGAGACGCAGAACTCGGAACATGGCAGCACAAGAAATGACAGCAGAGAGACTCAGAACTAGGAACATGGCAGCACAAGAAATGACAGCAGAGAGACGCAGAACTCGGAACATGGCAGCACAGGAAGTGACAGCAGAGAGACGCAGAACTCGGAACATGGCAGCACAGGAAGTGACAGCAGAGAGACGATGAACTCAGAACATGGCAGCACAGGAAGTGACAGCAGAGAGACACAGAACTCGGAACATGGCAGCACAGGAAGTGACAGCATTGAGATGCAGAACTCAGAACATGGCAGCACAGGAAGTGACAGCAGAGAGACACAGAACTCGGAACATGGCAGCACAGGAAGTGACAGCAGAGAGACGCAGAACTCGGAACATGGCAGCACAGGATGTGGCAGCAGAACTCGGAACATGGCAGCACAGGAAGTGACAGCAGAGAGACGCAGAACTCGGAACATGGCAGCACAGGATGTGGCAGCAGAACTGGGAACATGGCAGCACAGGAAGTGACAGCAGAGAGACACAGAACTCGGAAAACATGGCAGCACAGGAAGTGACAGCAGAGAGACGCAGAACTCGGAACATGGCAGCACAGGATGTGACAGCAGAACTCGGAACATGGCAGCACACAGGAACCCTGAGGCTCATGTTTGCTAAGAGATGCTACTGCATTAGACACCTTACAACCATTCACTTGAATAGCATCATTATTAAATACGGGCCATTAATCCTCCTTTAATTTACTGCGACATATTTTGTCTTCTGGTGACAGAAAGTGTCTTATGGCATAGCACTGTTTAGTAAACATTTCCCTGAATGGGTTTAGTTATTGTCCCAGCCATGTGCTGCAGGCTCCTGGAGGGGTTAACATTGGATAGGAGCAGTTCTCCGTGGCTTATGTCAAGAACAAAACATGACAGCTTGAGAAGGGAACGCGTTGCATAAAGGACGTCCACATTCATATCTTACTTTGTTATTGTGATGCAATTGTGAGTTCTGCTCATTTGCATTCGCCATCAGACTGCAGAACAGATGGGGAGGTTTACATGAAAGTCGAGCGTGTATTAAAATAACCCATGGTGCCCAGTGACAGTTACAACTAGAGAAGAAAACGCAGGCGGGAGGTTACACGTAGCTACATACTGTAGATCTGCATTTCAAAATGTAACACTTTACTGTATCTGCCATTTTCAGTATGTAGGACTTGGGGCAGGAGGTGAAGCTGCTCACTGTTCTATTCCCATCAGAGATTAGTATACAGCTCACTATTCTCCCAGAGGAAGTTGGGAGGTACACAGTACTGGGTAAAATATTAGTTATGCGTAGAAATTGAGGAAGACAGTACCTGCCTCAAGTACCTGCACGTGAGTAAGAGAAGAGATGGGTTATGCCTTCTCTTCCTCACTTGAGTGCATATGTACTTGAGGTAGGAGGTACTGTTGTCCTCGATTTCTGCTCATTTGCAATATATGTTTCATGTTTTAGGATAGGTCCAATACTCGGTTGTGGATGTCCCTGATCTCAGGAGATCCAGTAGTACCGTCCCTGATCTCAGGAGATCTAGCAGCACTGTCCCTGATCTCAGGAGACCCAGCAGTACTGCCTCTAATCTCAGGAGATCTGTCCTTGATCTCAGGAGATCCAGTCTGCTGAAAGTCCTTTATCATGTTAAGCAGAACAAAGTAATTTGATATTTTTGGCAGAATGGATAATCTCTACTCAAGAAGTTGAAGACTTGTTCATCACTGGGGCACAACTCCGTGGGGCTCATGTTAGAAAGGTGTATACCGGGGCTCAACTCATTTTCCAGAGGGGCTGGATCCATAAAAAAAAATAATTAGGCGTAGAAACGCCACACGAGTATTGCCAGGTCCATTTGAGTACAATTAAAGACTTATAAATGAATGTCCTTCAAGAATTTGAAAACATTTATAACATCTGCACCATATATCTTTATATTACCATAGCTTACAACCCAGCCAGTGCCGGTCACGAGCCCGGATGAAATATGGGGAGTGTTGGTTCTCGTGGCGACAGAACTGGAAAATTAGCCAAGTACCCAAATGGCGGGACAACAATTACGAAGCGTGGAAACACTAGAGGACGCACTGAACATCCTGCCGCCGGCCTCCACAACACATCGCTCCCTATCTTGTAGAAGATGAAGCGATGTCGTGTATGGAGAATACCTACCTACCTACCATAGTTTACAAGTGAATTGTACTGAAAAAAAACGGCACTTATCTGCCTGAACAACTACATTAAAATTAGCATTTGAAGACAGACCCAGGGCCAGTCCTACCCTCGTCATGAGCTGGCTTTGCCCCCAGGTCGCCAATTGAGGAGACCTGGTATATACAATAATTTTGCTCTAAAAAAAAAATAAAGACAGGGAAGAATATGATTCAAATAAGTATTTTATTGTGTTTTCAAAAAAAGTGCAACTTTAAGGGATTTATTCTGGCGAACTCCAGTCGTCAAGGGCCACCAACAGGTCAGGTTTTAAGGATATCTCTGCTTCAGCGCAGGTGGCTTACTCAGCCCCAGCTTCTGCATAGGTGGCCCAATGAGTCCCAGCTTCTGCACATGTGGCTCAATCAGTGGCTCAGTCAAAGACTGAGGCCCTGATTGCACCACCTGTACTGAAGCAGGTATACCCTTAAACCTGACCTGTTGGTGGCCCCTAAGAACTGAAGTTGGCCACCTCTGATCTACATCAACTGAAGCGGTGGATCTGGCCATTTCTCCATTGGTTTCAGGTGTGTTCCCAGGTATCTCTCCACGTGATGTATAGAGCAGTGCTCGGGGAGGTAGATAAGTCACTGGGTGATCCTACTGGTAAGCTTTTTTAAATAAATGTTAAAATGGGTTTTAAAGCGGCAATCCAAGCAATCCTCCACCCCCCCCTTTTTTTTTATACATAGGATTCAAGCAGGGGGCCTCCGGAGCTGAACCCCATTACTTTCAGCTCCCGGGACCCCGTGCTTCCAGAGATACCTCCGTAGGGGGTGCCGGTTGCCGCTCCGGCTAGCCAGCTGGGTGTCACTTAATGGCCGCTTTGCCAAGCTCCAGCAGGCCAATAGGAAACTGTTACATCATCAGGGAATTTAAACCGCAGAGAGATATCGGCACCCCCCTTCGGAGGGAAGGATCTCCGGAAGCAGGGGGTCCCCGGAGCCAAAATTAATGGGGGTACAGCTGCTTCAAAAAAATAAATAAACGGCTTGGATCGCTCCGTTAAGAATCTTTACCTAATCTCTTTCAGTGATAACACTGTTTGCCAGTCCTTAAATGTGCACAAATAGTTTTCGCTCCCTGCGTCTTTGTTTGTAAAGTAATCACGATGCAATCATTAGCCAGGCAGGTGAAGTACCCCTTCCCGGCCCGAGCACTGCATTCCTGGCCCCTCTGGCCGGGGAAGGGGTATGTAAATGTGTAAAGAAGGGAGGTGAGGAACTTTTGCAGTGGCAGGAAATGCCTCTTTTATAGTGTCGTTCAGGTGCGGAGAGGGATCTGGTTTCGTGTTTACGGGTCTGTAACTCATCCACTGGGCTGAAGTATGTCAACTATCCGAGCAGCATCATCTGGTGCAGGTGTGAGGGCCGTACTGGGCATCAACACATTCCTGACACCTTGCCTTTTAAGCACTGATCGCCTCTTGATGGCTGGAAGCCATTAGGATTCAAAGGGAAAATAGGCTGACATCCGACAGCCCAGGCTAAACAGCTCAGCGTTAACCCTTCAGGAGTCTTGAAAGCAGCACTTAAAAGGCACTTGATTAGACAGAAGCATTTTTCCGGTACTTGATAATTGCGCCTCTGTCAATGTGAAGAGCTGCCCTGGGCCCTTGCAGTGCAGTCTCGTGACACAGTTACCTGCTCATGTTGCCGCCCCCTGACTCTCACTTATCATCCACCAGGTAAAGTTATTCAACCTACAACCCCAAATATTCTCTGGTATGGTCGTCCAGGAAGAGACCCCCCCTCCCCCTATTTGGAATACAGTGCATACATTAAGGCAGGGGTGCGCAAACTGGGGGGGCACGAGATTGTCTGCGGGGGGGGGGGGGGGGGGTGCAGGGTTTACAGAGGCCCCGCACGCTTCCCGAAGGCACTTAAATTAAGTGCCGGGGGAAGCGGCGAATGCCTCTGTACACTGCACTTACCTTGGCTCAGACGGCGGCTGGAGACACGTTGCCATGGCAACGCGGCGTCATGTCACCCAGATGCCGGAGCCAAGGTAAGGGGGGGCGCATGCAGAGAGGGGGACAGCCGGTAGGTGGGCGCAGGGAAAAAAAATTGCGCTCCCTTGCATTAAGGCTGGGGAGCACAACTCCAGTCCTCAAGCTCACCCCCCCCAAAAGGTCAGGTTTTCAGGCTATCCCAGCTTCAGCACAGGTGGCTCAATCAGAGGCTCAGCCTTTGGGGGGGCTTGAGGACTGGAGTTGAGCACCCCTGCTGTAAACCATGGAAAACCATGCCACTACCCAGAATCCTCGTCTGCACCCTGACGACTGTGTGACATTTGATAATGGGGTGAATGAAGCAGGTTTGGGGACCTGTGAAAGACATGCAGACACTCATTGGTTCTTTGTCTTGACCACACATAAGGGGTACATGGTGGCCATACGTGGTACATCACAAAGGTCCCCAACGTCTTGCTCGCTGGCCCCTTCACGGGGTACTACTGATGGTGTTAACTAAGATTTTCCTTTTTTTATGAAAATTATTATTTAGGATTATTATCCTTCAATTATAACTCACGGACATATTCCGCTGTGCAGCACAATGCAGTGTGAAAACAACAACAACAACGATACGTTAACAATATTAACAAGACAAGTAAGATAAGGGAAACGGTATTACAGAAGAGTATTTTGACATTGGCAAATGATGACTTTTGTATTATAAGGAGTAGTCCCTCTGAGGACCAAGAAGAGATTAGGATAGATTTATTGGGGGCAAAGTAGGAGATTGCTGCCGGTTTCTGTTAAACATTTCATTCATTTTCATTATTACAAGAGTGACCTGAACACATGAAAGTGTTTTAAAAGGGAGAAAAACAGCCTGAAGTCTTTAGTGACTTAATGATGTTCAGTGAAGGTTACAGGGGACTGGTGGCCTTTGTGATGCTCAGTAGATGTCACCGCTGTTTTGATGACTAATTTTTTAGATTGCAGGGGAGATTACTGTATGTTCACCTTTTTACGGGAGCTGCGAGCGCAAGCGAGACCTTCTCCTTCTGTTCATGCAATTACAGCCACGTTTTGACCATGTAATCGTGACACAAGCAGAAGGCCCACAACTCTCTGATTATTCAGGTATCGTGACGTCAGGGAATATTGCTGGCTTCTCCGGACATTCCTAATCATTTCTATATCAATTCTGAATGTTACTTTGTGAACCGGACAAGCTGATGTTTTCACTTTATTATGTGATGTCACATGTAGGTGACTGGTGTTAAACAGGACCTGCTTTCCCTTGCTTCTCATTCTTCTCCTAGTTGGTCCGTGACACAGAGAAGTTGTGATAAGGAAGATCTCACCATGGATATAGCGTAGTCCGTAGTAACAAGAAAACCTTACCTAGCTTTCAAGGGAACTATGAAATGGATGTTTTGACTATATCAAGGAAGCCAATTACATTGTTTACAGATGTTTGGGGCTAAGTGGATCTGCTTTTTGAAAGCCGTTCAATAAAATGAGAGGAACGGAGGCGTCCTGGTAACAGTGCTGCTCTGTATGCCACGGCCAGGCCCCTTGTGCAAGTCATGTTATCTCCTAGTGACTCATGCCTCAAAATGAGACTGGAAGCTCTTTGGAGAACAAGCACGTTGTGTTAGGCAGGGTTGGCCAACTCCAGTCCTCAAGGGCCAACAACAGGTCAGGTTTTAAGGATATCCCAGCTTCAGAACAGGTGGCTCAATCAGTCACAGCTTCAGCACAGGTGGCTCAATCAGTCCCAGCTTCAGCACGAGTGGCTCCATCAGTCCCAGTTTCAGAACAGGTGGTTCAATCAGTGGCTCAGACATCGACTGAGCCACATGTGCTGAAGCAGAGATATCCTTAAAACCTGACCTGTTGGTGGCCCTTGAGGACTGGAGATGGCCTCACCCCTGTTGTAAGTACTGCAAGAGCCATGTAAATATATACTCTATATTTATATTCCTATTAAAACTCACTAAACCTGTTGTGTCTCATCGATAGCGACGCAGTCCTGTTTGCACTTTTGGTAAATGCAGCGCATTAATGTTATTTATATCATTAAGGGAAGGGCTGGAAAGCCCTTAGGCTAAGGCCCCGCACCCAGAGTCAGCGCTCCCGCACTGCATACAGGCGGGGCGCTGACATACACAGACCGCGATATGCGGTCTGTAGGGAGCGGGAGCCGGAGCAGGAGGTGGGCGGGAGTGGGAGGTGTGAGCGGGAGGGGGGGGGGGCGTGGCTTGAGCGGAGGGACCCGCTACTCTCCCCCCCCCCTCCCTCCACGGACTCGGGCTGGAGCTGCTGATTGAAGGTAAGCAACACACACACGCAGGCACACACACACACGCAGGCACTCATACACACACACACACACACACAGACAGACAGACAGAGGCAGGCACTCACGCACACACATACACACACACACACACACACAGACAGACAGACAGAGGCAGGCACTCACGCACTCAGGCACACACACACACACACACACAGACAGACAGACAGAGGCAGGCACTCACGCACTCAGGCACACACATACACACACACACACACAGACAGACAGAGGCAGGCACTCAGGCACACACACACACACACACACACACACAGACAGGCACGCATGCACTCAGACACACACACAGACAGGCACTCAGTCTCACGCTGCTGTCACTCCACACTCCTCCCCGCTCCCCGAAGCCTCTCCTCCTCCCGAAGCCTCCCCTCCCCATTGGCTTACAGCCACACCACGTGACGCATCAACGCTAGGAAACACCATTCTCTTGTGTCTCCTAGCGGCTGACGCGCCACAGCGTGTAGTGCGCTGTGCCGCCAGGGGGGACCGGGACCGGCTCGGGAGGATTCCCCTGCTGGTGGGGAACTCGCGTGCGGCCGCCCGCGCCAACGAGCGCAGCGGGACCGAGGCCTTATGGTTAATATGTGCAACGCAGTCTAGATTCACCCAGGCTCACTGGCAATGGGAGGGCTGCTTGCGATGGAGAAGGGCCAGCATTCAACACCTTCACCGCCAGACAGATCCTTAATTGACCATTATCCAATGTCTTGCACACCACTGCGACAGAGGCGGGGAAAAAATCTGTTCTGGCAGCGTAGAGGTTAATGCAGCCATGTCAGCTGCGCTCTCTCTACCTTTGTTACTCAGAAGTGAGGAATCCTCTC
Source organism: Ascaphus truei (assembly GCF_040206685.1). Classification (NCBI taxonomy): domain Eukaryota; kingdom Metazoa; phylum Chordata; class Amphibia; order Anura; family Ascaphidae; genus Ascaphus; species Ascaphus truei. The sequence continues at coordinate 540,888,485 of NC_134483.1, forward strand.
TGAGTATTTTTTAAGAGGAAAAAAAAATGGTCTCCTGCAAGTCAGTGGTGACAGTGATCTTCATTATGTGCAGAGCTCTGCTTGTACAATGACTCCCCGCCAATGCAGCCTCTTGTAAGTGGCTATTTGATCTGGGATGGATGAAGTGCGGGGGGATTAGTTCCTGAATTGAGTGTTTTCCAATGAGACCCCCTGGTTCAACCCTCTTGGTGCTGAAGGTCCACGGTGACATAGTGCCATGGACCTTCTTGCACAGCGACTGTGATTGTTCATATAGCAATGACGCCGCCCCGAGATCAGGAAGAACCCCATTTCCTGTTCCCGTTATGTCCGCGGGTGCCTCAGAGCTGTGAAGACCATCTCACCTACAATGGAGCAAAAAAAGGGACAACGTTGGGGACATCAAAGGGGTCACCAGCGTGCCAACCATGTAAGTCATAGGGGCACACGAAGGGGTTACAAAAAGAAAGAGAACTGTTGAGCAAAGCAGTTTGCTTCTGTAAATGGCTTAATGGGGCTAATGAGGAACTGCTGGTAAAGGTTTCTTTAGGGGGTCTGTACCGATGGAAGAAACTTGTGAATCAAGTGTTTAATGTCCCATAACGCTATCATATTCCTCTCTAACCGATACTCCACAAGTCGCAACTTAATGCTAAAGACACATTTCTTCAGCACCGACAGATGAAACGTTTGCTCACAATCGTGAGGTTGGTGCTTATCTTACTCCGGGATTTCACTGTGGCACCCCCATTAGAAAATAAAAAAAACAAGAAAGGAGCGTAACAGAGAGACGCGCAAGTATAAACATTATCTTTACATATCACGTAGCAATAGGAGACTCGCATCTAGAATTGCATATATGTGCGTAGATGGACACTTCGGCTGATGACAGATGATGGTAAAGGGGGGAGCCTTCCACAGGTTCCCCACCGTGCACCCCACAACTGGAACAGTCTACCGGAGACTTTCACATTCACCACCAGTCTAAGTTCTTTCAAAACTAAAGCTCTCGCATTTCAATGTGGTCTGTAACTGTTACATACGCCTATAATATATATTACCTGTAACTGTTACATACGCCTATAATATATATTATCTGTAACTGTTACATACGCCTATAATATATATTATCTGTAACTGTTACATACGCCTATAATATATATTACCTGTAACTGTTACATACGCCTATAATATATATTATCTGTAACTGTTACATACGCCTATAATATATATTATCTGTAACTGTTACATACGCCTATAATATATATTACCGGTAACTGTTGCATACGCCTATAATATATATTACCTGTAACTGTTACATACGCCTATAATATATATTACCTGTAACTGTTACATACGCCTATAATATATATTACCTGTAACTGTTACATACGTCTATAATATATATTATCTGTAACTGTTACATACGCCTATAATATATATTATCTGTAACTGTTACATACAGTACGCCTATAATATATATTACCTGTAACTGTTACATACGCCTATAATATATATTATCTGTAACTGTTACATACGCCTATAATATATATTATCTGTAACTGTTACATACGCCTATAATATATATTACCTGTAACTGTTACATACGCCTATAATATATATTATCTGTAACTGTTACATACGCCTATAATATATATTATCTGTAACTGTTACATACGCCTATAATATATATTACCTGTAACTGTTACATACGCCTATAATATATATTATCTGTAACTGTTACATACGCCTATAATATATATTATCTGTAACTGTTACATACGCCTATAATATATATTATCTCTAACTGTTAAATACGCCTATAATATATATTATCTGTAACTTTTACATACGCCTATAATATATATTATCTGTAACAGTTACATACGCCTATAATATATATTATCTGTAACTGTTACATACGCCTATAATATATATTATCTGTAACTGTTACATACGCCTATAATATATATTATCTGTAACTGTTACATGCGCCTATAATATATATTATCTGTAACTGTTACATACGCCTATAATATATATTATCTGTAACTGTTACATACGCCTATAATATATATTACCTGTAACTGTTACATACGCCTATAATATATATTATCTGTAACTGTTACATGCGCCTATAATATATATTATCTGTAACTGTTACATGCGCCTATAATATATATTACCTGTAACTGTTACATACGCACATAATATATATTATCTGTAACTGTTACATACGCCTATAATATATATTACCTGTAACTGTTACATACGCCTATAATATATATTATCTGTAACTGTTACATACGCCTATAAATTATATTATCTGTAACTGTTACATACGCCTATAACATATATTATCTGTAACTGTTACATACGCCTATAATATATATTATCTGTAACTGTTACATACGCCTATAATATATATTACCTGTAACTGTTACATACGCCTATAATATATATTATCTGTAACTGTTACATACGCCCATAATATATATTATCTGTAACTGTTACATACGCCTATAATATATATTATCTGTAACTGTTACATACGCCTATAATAATATATTACCTGTAACTGTTACATACGCCTATAATATATATTATCTGTAACTGTTACATGCGCCTATAATATATATTATCTGTAACTGTTACATGCGCCTATAATATATATTACCTGTAACTGTTACATACGCACATAATATATATTATCTGTAACTGTTACATACGCCTATAATATATATTACCTGTAACTGTTACATACGCCTATAATATATATTATCTGTAACTGTTACATACGCCTATAAAATATATTACCTGTAACTGTTACATACGCCTATAATATATATTATCTGTAACTGTTACATACGCCTATAATATATATTATCTGTAACTGTTACATACGCCTATAATATATATTATCTGAAACTGTTACATACGCCTATAATATATATTATATGTAACTGTTACATACGCCTATAATATATATTATCTGTAACTGTTACATACGCCTATAATATATATTATCTGTAACTGTTACATACGCCTATAATATATATTATCTGTAACTGTTACATACGCCTATAATATATATTATCTGTAACTGTTACATACGCCTATAATATATATTACCTGTAACTGTTACATACGCCTATAATATATATTATATGTAACTGTTACATACGCTATAACTTATTTTACCTCTAACTGTTCATGCAATGTCTTCATATATAATGTTAACCCTGTTCACCTAATGAAGGCTTGCACAACATACGCCCCGGGCTGCTTTGCTCGCTCTCTCCTCTTCCTCCCGCCCCCGCCCCCCCCTCCACCCGCTCTCAGCCTCCTCTCCCCTGAGTCAGAAGAGGACGGCAGGGTAGGAGCGCGTTCTTAGCAGTGTGCGCGCGCTTACCTCGTGCGGTCCTGCCCGCTCTGCTCTGACTTTTCTGCTGCCCGCCACCACCACGCAACATACCGGCATTTACCCCCGCCTGTCTCCGAGTGACTCCTAATAGGCATATGGGGGTGGGGAGATCTGGGGGGGAGGGGAGATGATGATGATGATGGAGATATGATGATGATGATGGAGATATGATGATGATGATGGAGATATGATGATGATGATGGAGATATGATGATGATGATGGAGATATGATGATGATGATGGAGATATGATGATGATGATGGAGATATGATGATGATGATGGAGATATGATGATGATGATGGAGATATGATGATGATGATGGAGATATGATGATGATGATGATGGAGATATGATGATGATGATGATGATGGAGATATGATGATGATGATGATGATGATGATGATGATGATGATGATGATGATGATGATGATGATGATGATGAGCGGCACTGAGGGAGATGATATGATGATAATGATTATGGGGACTGAGGGAGATATGATGATGTTGATGAGGAGGGCTGGGGGAGATATGATGATGATGAGGGGGACTGACCCCGGAATAAAACATGCTTGCTGCTGAAAAGAGGTGTAATACCTCTCATTAAGGCCGCGCTCAGGGTGCCGACGCGGGTGCGCACTACCGTGCGTGCCACCGCACGCACTCCTGCAGCCCCGGCAATGTGTGCACTGGCTGAAGGAGATTAGGGAGGCAATCAGGGGAGTGGCAGGGGACATGGCAAATGCGTCACGGAGCTGGTTCGCCCTCATTGGCAGAACCAGCTCACGTGACGTCGACGCATAAATTCACTTGTCTTGGCAAAATGTCGCAGCGTAGACGCGCTACAGCGCAGCGGGCACTTTAGGAACTACAATTGGAAATCAGGTAAGAGTCCAAAAGTGCGAGCGCATGTTGCGACGCCGGCACCCCAAGCACGGCCTAAGTTTGTGAGATGATTAGGAAATTAGATCATTTGAATGAAAGTATTTTAAATGTAATTTTGTTTCAAGTAAACATGGTAAAGAAATGCATACTTTTTAATAATAAATGCTGTTTTACCCGTGCTGCCCAAATCTGTTTTCCTTGGAACAGTTTGGCTCTTCTCACTTTACAAGTTGTGCGGGCCTGCTCTAATGTATAACCCTGTCCTATGTGTAGCACCTGTTCCCCCCCTGGTACTGGAGATCTGGCCACTACCTGGGTGTTCCCGGTGCTGTGAGCTCACTTGGGTGTTACAGAAGGCCTGAGAGCTCCGCTGGTGTGTGGGAACAGTTACAGGACAGGCTTTTCCTCCTTAGGGTGCAGCGCCTCCATCTCATGAGGATCCTGGTCGGCAGGATGGTCCCCATAGACACTTCACTGCACTGGAGTAGACGTCTGGCGCCGGAACAGAGGAAACGACTGTCACATCAGGAGTGATGGAGGCACCGTCCGATACCTCTATGATGGACGCACCCTCGCTGGCTTTACGGTCGGAAACTGGCATCACCCTCGCAGGCATCTCCCGCTGGGGACAGGCACCGGAATCAGGGTGGAAAGTATTCAGCAGGACCTTCCCGCACTGCGATCCGCATCCGCCTAGGCACAGCTTAGCACTGGCTCCACTATCGAGAAGGAGAATGACTCAGACCTCTCACACTGGCCGGTGTGGAAGCAGGCACGTCTCCTTTTCTTTCTACCAGCTCCGCCGGGCTGGAAACACAGTTCCCCTTCGGACTCATTTTTACGTGCGTCTCTGGCTGGCACGCGCCACATCCGGCCACACCCCTCACTGAGCCGTTGGCTCTTTGAATCCTCCCTCTGGTGAAATCAGGATTCCCAGTCGGAATAGAAGGGGTGCGGCTATGGGCTTTGGCACCAATCCCAGATATTTTGCAAGTTGGTGAGCTTGCATTTTGTAACTCACCACGCAGTCCCTCTGATGTTCGCCGGGAACCGCGGTCTGACTCTAGAATCCTCCTCAGTGCCTGCGACGCGTTCCATGCTGGGTGTGCTATGTTTCAAGCGGCCACACCGGCTTTCATACTCCACAGGCGCTATAATCCTTCCCAACGGCAGGTGGAAATTCCCAATGTGGGGGTGCTGTCTTGCAAGTCATATCCCTGGTTGAGCATCCTATCCCACCTGCTAATCTAGCACCTATTATTTGAGCACATGCTGCAGTCCCATTGCGGGGAGTTCTGTCTTTCAAGTCATATCCCCCTGGGGCATGTGCTGCAGCGTGCCCTCGGCTGATATCCTGAAGGTCAGTCACATCTCAGCCCTGGAACGTGTAACAATAAAGGTATCCTACAGATAGTCCAAAGTGGGGGTGCTGTCTTTCAAGTCATTTCCCCGGTAGGCATACTTATCTGTGGCACCAGGCACGATACGGTGGGTTTCAAGCACCTCTCAGATCTTGCATTAATGTCCCGGACAAGGTAAATTGATGGCCTTGATACAGTGCGGGTCAGACACTTCTCATGCGGCAGTGGTGGGGTTTGCATCGTGAGCTGGATACCTTCCCTGGGTATCCTGCTGGCAAACAGCTGAGGGAGTGGCTCAGTGAGTAATGACACTGACTGGCACTGAGAATTTTAAACAGGGGAGCCTGGTTCAATTCCCGGTGTCAGCTCCTTGTGACCTTGGGCAAGTCACTTTATCTCCCTGTGCCTCAAGCACCACGGGGCATGGACCTGTGCCTGCAAAATGTCTCTATAAAGCACTGCGTACAACTAGCAGCGTCATACAAGAACATGCTATTATTATTATGATTATTAATATTATATATTGGCCTGGATACAGTGACTGCCCCCATTCACTTCTCCTGCAGCATATTCTCATTGCCCCTGTTGCTCATCTCAGCAGCGCCTCCAAATGTAGCACTTGTTCCCCCCTCCTACTGGAGATCTGGCTACTACATGGGTGTTCCGGGTGCTGTGGGAGCAGCAACAGGACAGGCTTTTCCTCCTTAGGGTAAAGCGCCTCCATCCCATGAGGATCATGGTAGGCAGGATGGTCCCCATAGACTCCTCCAAAGACTACACAATATAGTTGGTACAACTGAGTCTTTATTCCATGCAGCACGTGGCATCCTCCACAATCCCAGGGGCAGATACCCAGGGCTTGAGGCCCCAAGCATCCCTCCTAAACTCCCTCACCCCCTAATGGGATCAGGGGAACACTCCCACTCCTCTGGGGAAGGGAAGATACACCAACCACCAACACACAATTTAGTGGAGTGTCAGCTTTAATACGCAGGGGAGGGGCTTGTAACCCTGCCCCATAACTGGGCAGGTCCAGGTACTGACAGGAATCACACCATATACTGTACATGTGACCCAGTCAGTACCCTCCCCAGGTATGACACTCCAACTGCCGGTTTAGGCCTGCCCCTGGATATGGCAACACAGTAACCATCCAGGCTGCAACTGCAGGCTAGGCCCTGTGCAGGAGTTTAACCCCAACACTGCCTGTTCCTATCAGGACTTATAGTGTTGAGGCCAGTGGCTATAGCCACGGGCACTAGGCTACATATGCAACCATGTATGTGCCATCATAACGCTGTGCCCGGGACATATTTGAAAATGAGAGGCAAGGCTACGATTGTACCATATGCTGCTGAGTGGCATCACCTTCACGCTTCCGCCAAGCGGCATCTTGATCAAGGAAAGGAGGCAGATAGAGAAGAGACAGGGAGGCTTGGCCGTGAGCAGTTCACCCTCATTGGCTGAGCCGCTCCCATGACGCGGCCTTCGCCTGCCAGAAACAAATTTCAAAGTCTCTTCAGGTGTCTGCCACCCTGCAGCTCCCAGCCACGCGCTCGTATGTAAACATACATAGGATTTCTGCAATTTGTTTTTGTGCCACGCGGAGTCGCGTTTATTGGTATAATCACGGCCTAACTCTCAATGCAACACTTCCTGGTAAAACATTTTATAAACTAATAAATAAGAGACCCACTTCAGAACGATGGGATGGCCATGGGGATACGCTTTGCCCCAAATTATGCAGGTTTATTCATGGGGCATTGGGAGTGATGCCGTATTTGGGACAATAATCCCTATAGTCAATATGTGAAATATTATAAAAGATTTCTTGATGACATTCTGATTGTACGGTCAGGTACCCTCAATGATCTTTTGTTACACATTTGAAAAGCCAATGAACATAATATTATTTTGTCTGGAGAAAATGATCTTAGTGTAGTACACTTTTTGGATCTTAATCTTAGTATAGAGGATAATAACGTTGTGAGCAAAACCTTTTTCAAGCAGGAAGATTCATACCTTAAATACAAGTAATCACTCTAGAAATTAGCTCCATCATCTCCCTTTTAGGCAGTTCTTAAGAATGAAAAGAAATTGCTCCAAAACAGAAGATTATGACGAACAAGCCAAGACTGTAGGACGGAGATTTTTGGATAATGGATATGACCCTGCCATCATTGAGTCACGTTGGAAAGAAGTCATGGGGTGTGTTACATGATACCCTTTTGCAACCTAAAGAAATAAAAATACATTATAAATTGAAGGGATCACCTTTTGTTCATTACTGATTATAATAAACAGGATTTAAAAATTAAGTGTATAATTGTAAGCACTGGAGCTTTTACAAATGGACCCTATCCTTAAAAATGACCTAAAGTGGTCAGGAAAGCTCGTAGTGTAAAGAACATCTTGGCGCCCAGTGCGCTTAGAAGTTCTCATGTCAATACCACCGTGGCCCCCTAGCTGCTCAGACCCCTTGCTCATTTTCGCTGTGGGCGTTGTCAAAATCTGTTTGGTTACCCCCACTGGGAAGGAACTAGAGGTATATTATTTTATAAATTACAATAGTTGTTTTGTAATATATGTGATCAGATGCCCGTGTGGATTTCAATACATCGGCAAAACTATCAGAGCTCTCAAGACTCGTATTGGTGAACATGTCAATGGAATAAAAAATGCAAATACTGTAGATTGAGTAATGAGGGCAAAATAATTCATCATTTGTCCCAGCATTTTTTATTCCAGCATTTTTGGATCACCACAGCGGGAACCCAGCGGGTCTCTCGTTTAGAGATCTGGAGGTAGTCCCTAGTTAACCTAGAGGTGGTGATAGGGATTTTGAATTACAGCAAAGGGAGCAATATTGGATCTTTACGTTTCTCAGTAAGGCTCTTCACGGGTTAAATGAGATGGTGGAGCTCAATCCATTTCTCAGATAGTACTTCCTTCTCACTGTATATCATCTTTCATATAATTTTTTATTCTACACATCATTTAATTTTATATAGATATATTTTAAATATATTTTTCATTATTCAGTTTTTATTTCATTTCTATATATTCATTTCATGTTTAATTTATATATTATGTTTTTTAGTTTATGTATATGCTATATTGCATTTGTCAATTTTAAGATGTATTATGTATAATTGTAAGTGATGTCCATATGTATAGGGTTAACGTTTGTAATAGGCCTGGCCAATTTGGGTATGCATATGGCCTCTAGTGTGCAAATGAGTTAATCCACCCCTGATGAAGCGTGTTTAACGCGAAACGCGTTGAGATTGGCGTTTGAGGCACGTCATGATGTTGCACTGCTGGCATTCATGCTTGTGTGTGTGTCTACCAATGTGTCCATCTACGTGCATACATGTAATTCTAGAAGCAAGTCTTTTATTACAATATTTTTATATAAAGATTATTTTTATACTTGCCCGTCTCCCTGTTGCGTTCCTTTCTTGTTTTTTTCCCTGTTCACGTTTGGCCCGGTGATCTCGCGAGGGTACGGAGCGGGGGAAACCGCTTACAAGTGGAGGACTAAGCGTGCCTGCAAGCCAGCGCGGGCTGAATTGTTTGTTGTTGACAATCAGAAAGTGGAAGTTTATTTCGGTTACAATAAAGAAAAAATGGGGGGGGGGGGGAAACAGTGTTTGCATAAAAAATTTCCTAACAAATCTGCGTGCTTTGAAATGTTTTAATACATTTTGTACAAGCGTTCAGCAATTAAATCTTTACTTTACACAGAGCCCCATTTAACAGGCTGTGTAGTCCTCTCCCCCCGCTGGAAAAAGTTAATGATTCCTCCCCCGCCCGCTTATTCTGCTGGTTAATATTATAATTTACTGATAGAAAACCAACATATTCTGCAGTGCAGCCCAATGCGGGAAGTGTTCCAAAAATATACATTAATGTACATCATGCTACAAGGACCCTGCTCCAAAGAGCTTACAATCTAAAAGGAATGGGAAAGTGGAGACAGTGTATAACTGGGAAGAGCTTGGCATGGCTCTACTGCTTGGTGCCCATGAAACAAAAGAACAACAAAAAGAAGCCCCAAACTGCACTCAGGTTTACCAACAAGAGGAGCCATTTAAATACTTCCCAACAAGCAAGAGGATCATCAAATTACAACAACTGGTGTCAAATACATATGGCATAATATACAGATGTTAATAAATCATTTCATACAACATCATCAAGGGCTTAGCACTTATTTTGTACACTTGTATACTGTTATCCATTAACTAAAGTCTCCCGGCTGCAATACTGGGGCAAAGTCTGAGCAAAACAATTGCCCGGGATTTTATAAAATAAATGGGAATACAATCGTCGCCAGCGCACGGAAAACCTAGCCTTTTGAATTGAGAGAATAGAGAATCTTCCATAAGTGCTGCTCTATCCATATATAGCCAGCTAACCGCACTCCTTCCTCTCACTAAATTAGCCGCAGTAAAGAGAAGGTTAGGGGTTGGATTACAGCATCACAGAGTGTCAGCTCCTCGGGGAGTCCACATGGCTCTCATGTTACTTTTACCCCCTGGAACAGAGAGTGATGAAGTGATGAGTGATGCAACCTCTGTACAGCTCTTTTATCAAGAGCCATTTCATTAAAGAACCAGCCTTTTAACTGTGGACACATTTCAACCTCACCAGATCTGCTAATTATTGACAGTTGGTGAAGAGGAGATTTCACTTTTTCCTCCTGTTAAACTGCATCTAATTAGTAATTACTGGTTCACTGTCATCTCCCTGAAATAATCCCACCGCACATTGGCTCATTAACCTTTCGCTGTTTCTGATGCGGCCTGCCAACAAGATGAGGGCTCAAACAGATTGGGAAACAAAGCCCACCCTTATTTCTCTGCTGTTGTTGTTGGTATGCAGTGGGGGGAGGAGAGGTGGGAGGGTGGAGGTACTGTACGTACAAAGTGGAGATTGCAGGCAGAAAGAGGTCATTCTTAGGACCGGTGCATCTTAAAAACAAGCTGTATAAGAATACTTTATTCATGTAACCATTGCTAGGTCGAATCTATACAACATGGCAGCCCTGAGAAGGAAGAAGTTTCATTACTAGGGTTTGAAAAAAAATACTCAGCCGCTTGCCTGGTATAAGTGGAAAATTGTGTGATGTGTAGAGCTGAAAGACCACCGTTGCTGAAGAACATCTTCAGAAGAAGAGTTGTCAATCACCGCTCTGTTTGCCGAAGTTGCTCCCCACAATGCCTTGCACAAAGCTATGCAAATTATTGTTGTGTGCGACTTTGGAAGCAGCCATGGTCTTTCCTGTGGTGTTCCCCCAAAATGACGAGTGGCCTTTCACATTGGACTGGTGCAGGGAAGCACTGATGATTACCAAGTTATAGATGGCTAAACAGAAGTGGCTGAGGTTGGAAACAAACCAGCAAACTTATTCTAGTTAATATCATTTTCGGATAGAAAGCCAACATATTCTGCAGTGCAGCCCAATGCGGGAAGTGTTTCATAAATATTCATTAACGTACATCACGCAACAAGGACCCTGCTCCAAAGAGCTTACAATCTAAAAAGGAATGGGAGAGTGGAGACAGTGTATAACTGGGAAGAGCTTGGCATGGCTCTACTGCTTGGTGCCCATGAAACAAAAGAAAAACTAAAAGAAGCCCCAAACTGCACTCAGGTTTACCAACAAGAGGAGCCATTTAAATACTTCCCAACAAGCAAGAGGATCATCAAATTACACCAACTGGTGTCAAATACATATGGCATAATATACAGATGTTAATAAATCATTTCATACAACATCATAAAGTCCTTAACACTTACTTTGTACACTTGTATACTGTTAACCATTAACTAAAGTCTCCCGGCTGCAAAACTGGGGCAAAGTCTGAGCAAAACAATTGCCCGGGATTTTGCAAAGGAAGAACTCCTAGTCAATCGGATTCCTTTTCTTTGATGAAAATGGCAATTTTTTGCCCTACTTTTCCACCCGTGAGACTTCAGTAAATAGACCCCAATGTGTCGAGTGCAAGCGGCATTAAAGTAAACCGCAATAATAATAATTTAAAAACGCAGTTCAAATACGATCAAGCGGCAGGAAACCAAAATCAAAAGGTGCGCGTTTCGCACAAGGCTGTACATCTTCCGAGGTGAAGCACGGTTTGGTGCTAAACGCGCATTGGGTTATCTGGTAACTGAGAGGGGCACTGTCCCCTGCATTATTTCCGCTGCCCCTCGGAGTCCTACGGCGTGCGGCATCCGATAGTCACCTCTACCGTCACTTTACTTCTTTACCAGCTATCTGATGGAAATAAGTGGGTGTAGTGTTGGGTTATTTTGAGGAGCTGAATACTGTGGTGTTATTTGTAGGCCATTGGATGTACTACTCTGAGGCTGAATGATATATACTCGCCATACAGTAATATTATATCCCTTGAATTTTAGCCACATTCACACTCATGTGAAGGGACCCTAAGGCACTTGTATTTTTTGGCCATGAAACTGGCGGGTATTATTTTCTTTGTATCAGATGATGGGTATTATGCTCAAAGCAGGAAGGAGACTGAGGATAGCAGCAGGATTTTGGATATGATTCCTTGATCAGCGCATCTTTAAACATTTGAAGAAGAGAGGGCAAAGGGAATTGAGGTGAATTCCGGGAAAAAATGTAGGGAAGAGAAGAAGAGATCATACTGTAGGCAAAACGGAGAGGCCTTTGTGGAAAATGGGTGGACCAGGTTGGCCAAGAGGTTCTTACTTTCCGTAAGATTCTACGTTTCCGTGTGGGGGATTATTTGGAGATGAGATGTGAGATCTGTACATGGTATAGTAGAGAGCTTTGTATCAGGGAACCAGGGTCTTGCCTGTATGATCTTGCTGGACAGTTTAAGGACTTGCATTAGGCGGGAGTAAGAGGAAGAAGTGTGTGCGTGTGTGTGCGACAAATAAGCTTTGCTCAATGGGCTGGGGGGACACAGACTTGGGAGAGTAAGATCAGTGGGGAGGAGATTGGCACATTACCAGGGAATGAATCAGAAATGTAATTGATTTTGGGGTGAGGAAGGGGTGTATTCTATCTGTATTGTGGAGGTGAAAGCAGCAGGATTGGGAAAGATGCTGAAGGCAGTGGTGCCATTCTTCCGGGAATTTGCAGCTCTATTAATTTCTGGTTAGTGCAGCAGCCTAATTATTTCTTGAATGTTGTTATTACTCATTTCTCTAATCATAAAATCAGTGATGGCCATATGACCTCAGACTGCAGTAATAGAGCCAACAAAGACTGAAATGAAACGAGAGCATAGTACATTTGTAAGACATATAAATCAAAAAATAAACCCCTAGTAGCATCTGGGCATTTGGCATTAGTAACGTACTCGAGGGAGCTCAGGGCTCATGGCCACTGAATTCTTGGCGTGTGCAGCTTGGGAATGTGAATGCACATGATGTTTTCGGGTTGCTGACATCAGTTTTAAAGGAAAATGATATATCTTAGTCAGAGAGGAGAAGAAGCCATATGGCTGGGATGCTGGCCTTTGAAGTGGTACCCTGAGTGCCAGCTAAGGCAGGGGTGCTCAACTCCAGTCCTCAAGCTCCCCCAACAGGTCAGGTTTTCAGGATACCTCTGCTTCAACACAGGTGGCTCAATCAGTCCCTGCTCCAGCACAGGTGTCTCAGAGGCTCAGTCTTCATCTTCTTTATGTTGCATGCCAGTCACTCACAATGTAATCTATTGTGAAAGTAACTTGCTCTGCTGCACCTACAGCTTCCTGTTTCTCTGTGAAGGATGGTTACAAGCAGAAGTAAATCTCCTACACACTGAGCGGTCTGATGTTCATTACCAGGCGCTAAGGTCACAAGTATTCCAGGGGACTGGTTGTTGTCCCTTGTTAAATAAGACTGGCTACAAGTCTAAAGAAAAAAAGGGAAATTATGGGGAGACAAGTTATAAGAAGAGAAGTTATGGGGAGAGAAGTTATGGGGAGAGAAGTTATGGGGAGAGAAGTTATGGGAGGCCAAAATCAATTTGGGATATTCCCTCTAGGTTTTGGGAATTGGTAAAATAATGGGGGGTTGTGGCAGCAATGGGGGAGGTAATAGGTTTGGTGAAGGGCCCTGCGATAGGGCCTTAACCCCTGTCTAAAAGGGCTTCAATAGAAAACCTGTATTGGACTGATGAGTCCAGCAAGGACCGGGTTAATTGCAGCTTAGGACAATTAACCAGTCTCCACCTGACTCATCACTCACATGGGAGGTGGCTGCTGACAGAGAGGGATTACAGGGAACCAGCCCTTCCTTTTCAGGACACAGCGTTCACTGGAACCCGCCAGAGTATTTCCCCCCCCACCCCCACGGACACCAACCTAGACCTGGCCTGAGGGAAAGATATCCTGATAACAGGTACCACTTTGGACTTTGGGTCAGAGGCTGGTAAGAGGCCTATTCTCCCAGCCCTGCAGATAGGGACTGGGAAGTATGAATTAGCCCTTACACAGGGATAGGCTGTTTATTTGTATGCTGCTTTAAAGCTGTATTGTTTGAAGACACAGGCTAAATAAAAGCCACTGTTTATTTACCCAATCTATATCTCCCTGGTTGTGCTTCTGCACTTGTCTCCTACATATGGTGGTGGCTGTGGGATGAGAGGTGGTCCTTGAATTTCAAAGGGGCCCCTGAAATCGTCCGGGAATATTTGTTGTTCTTTTGTTTGTCTTTAAAACCAGAGACAGAACATGAAACACAGACAGAGCTCAGTGCTACATCCATTGACACAAATACACGGTACAGTGCCTAAATATATATATATAGATATCTTTTGAATAAAATGGTCTTTTAGTTTAACTCTTTGGCCAAACTGTCGTAAGCCCTTGAGCCTCTCCAAGGCAGATCACGTCTCAAGGGTCCTAACACTAATATAAATTCTTAATAACCTGTACATTACCAGGAAGAATGATTTATAATAAATCTGTCAAAATTAGTTGCATAGTTCTAAGTCTGTTTGAAGCTCTTATTAACCTGTATAATAACAGGAAAAGCACCACTTTTAAATGGTTAAAGCTCACTCCATTTCATCTTCCACACTCATGGGAACTTGCATGCAGTTTGATTGCAACAAATCTAATACAGAGTGCTTTTCCTGTTATTACACAGGTTAATAAGTGCTTCAATCAGACTTAGAACTATGCAACTAATTTTGACAGATTTATTATAAATCATTCTTCCTGGTAATGTACAGGTTACTAAGAATTTATATTAGTGTTAGGACCCTTGAGACATGGTCTGCCTTGGAGGGGCTCAAGGGCTTACGACACTTTGGCCAAAGAGTTAAACTAAAACACCATTTTATTCAAAAGATATCTATATATTTAGGCACTGTACCGTGTATTTGTGTCAATGGATGTAGCACTGGGCTCTGTCTGTGTTTCATGTTCTGTCTCTGGTTTTAAATATATATTGCCATGCTTAGTAGCACTCCTCTTTGAAACTTATATGCATATATATATATATATATATATATATATATATATGTGGTGGTTATTTTGGGGGTTCAATATGAGCTTATAGGGGTTCTGTATCTTTTGTTTGTCTACAGTTCCTGCAACAGCTCGAGCAACAAAACAAAGAACTACGTTGTCACGTACGGCACACCTGTGAGCACGTGACCTGCATACGGGACAAGGGTTAATACACAGCTCGCAAGCTGTCCCACTTGTCACTTTCGCCAAGGTCCCTCAAATGCACAATATCTCCCCTAACTCTGTCCCCATATACCATCTGTCACGAACAGCACACCAGTGGGCACGTGACTTAGATATGCAACCAGGGTTAATACACACAGCTAGTCTAGCCAACTCACCTTTCTCCCCGGCAGGGTACTTTCATTGAGGTAATATTAACCCCTTACTCAATTACAATCATATCCAAACGCTTCCACTACCCAAGAATTATGCAAATAAAAATGTGTAATTAATATATCTGCCTGGGTCTCAGGTCCCTGTTTATGATAGAAAAAACAATGCACTTAACACACAAAAATCTGTTGTAGCAAAATGTGTCTGAAAATGTAAATACTCTCTCCAGAGCGTGCAACAGTTCATTCAGAGCCCAAAGCATCACTTATTAAATGTTTTAATATATATATAAAAATACAGAGCTATGATTACAGAAAAAGGATTACGAGAACATACAGTACAATAAATGAAGAACAGTTTCTCAATGAAAACATAAAAACAGAAATCCCTATACATTACATTACCATATGTAAGGATTTTCTCCCAGAGAAAAACTAGCGTAAAACTCACGTGTTTGGTCCAAAACACTTCTCTGTTGAAATCCGATGTTCATAATACCTTGCAAAGTCTTATCATCGCACATGCAGAAGTGACCAGAATTAAAGGGCTACACATCCAGGCAGGAAAGCTACAATGCACTGGAGAAAGCCACAACGCCACAGTCTAACTTGGTGGACTGCCACAGATGGTGACCCACACAAGGTACTGACTCTGTGACCAAAGTCTACCGAACCATGTGTACGAAGGGGGAAAAACCACATGGGTTTTTTAAATGGCCACTCAGAAAAATAAAAAAAAGTCTACAGAGACACATGTGAGAGCTACGAACTCTGCAAGTGAAGTCTGCTCACCTGTAGGACTACCAGCTGTGGTTCTAGCATATATTGAGAATATTGCTGCAATACCGCCAGCCGAGGTCAGGGGCAAGAATACACCTGATATGGCCAAAAGGGAGGGCAAAGTGTGGTGTTTCTGTAATTAACCCGGCCACACAGAAGAGTGTCCCTTCCGGTCCTATGAGGATATGGATGAGGATGAAGAGGTCTCTTATGTGGGCCTCAAAATGTGATGCACCCTCAAAACACACCTAGGATGCTGGAGATGCCTGAACTCTGTACGCACCAAAAAGACAGGTCTCTATGACCACGAATATGATTGGTGGCAGCAAAAGCAGGACCAGCTCAATGCCAAATATTTCCACCAGCTACTGCATGAAAAGCATGGTGAATACAATGAAACTGCTGAAATTTCAACCAAAGAAGTAGAACCCTATATCCCTGATTGGACAGAGTTGTCAAAAGCAAAAAGGCAGAACAAGAAAAAAAGAGGTGCTCAGCTAGCTGTGGAAGTTGTAGACATGTCCACAGACGACCCTGTGACATCAAAAGGGGGCCGAGATGTCCTGCAGCCTTGAGTGAATGGAAGATTTATTCCAGGAATAACAGAATCACTAGAGGGCCCAAGTCAGAAAGTCGTGTACACAGAAGAAGTGACTATCCAGTTCTGACAGTGAGAAAACCTCGACAAACAATGCCAGGGAAGTGGAGCAGGAACCAATATGTGACGATCCCTTGACCAACCCTGGAGATACACTGCAAGCTGCCAGGCATGACTGTGATCTCCTCCGTGAACAACTTGAAAAGGAGATAGAAGCCAATGCGAAGCTACAGAGTGGTCTGCTCAAACTCGCCTTTGACTGTGGGACTGTGATGAACAGGGAGCGTCACTTACATAGTGACTTCAAAGACCGGCCGACTGAACTAAAGATGGCGAACGCTATTATTACCGCCATGGTCAAGAAACAGATCCACTCAGATGAAGTTATTGTTGGCTTGCAGTAGAAGCAGGAGGAGGATCAAAAGAATGACCTCCGTCTAGGTGTAGAGCTTGGATTATCTCAGAAGAAGTCTCTTAGTCTCGTTGCAGAGCTTAGAGGCTCTCGAAAAGAGTTGGACAGCCTCGGTATGAAGCTCAAAGTCTCTCAGATAGTGTTTCGCAGTCTACAGTATGTGCCAAGCTGGAAGTCTCCCAGAAAGAGTTTCACAGTCTAGGTACCAAGTGGTAGATCTTCCAGAAAGAGTTCCATACATCCAATATAGAGATGGATGTCTCTCCACTAGGAGGTCAAAGGTATCCGGACAGAGTTGGACATATCACAGAACGAGGTTCATACTCTCCGCATAGAGCCGGAAGCCTCACACCAGGAGATCAGCGGTCTCCACACAGAACTGAAAATCTCTAAAAAGGAATCTCACAGTCTAGCGGCAGAGCAATAAGAGGTCCATAGTCTTAGAGTGGATCTTGAAGTCTCTCAGAAGGAGCTTCATGTCCTCAACCTAGAGCTCAAAGTCTCACGCCAGGAGACCCGAATTGAGACTCCCAAAGTGCATAAATGGAAGGAGGACTACGAGAAGGCCCTGAGAGTTATAGAGACAGTGGAAAGAAAGAATAGAAACCTGACAGAGGAGGTTTCATATCTGGCTGGTCAAGCCAGTAAAGAAGTTTAGGAGAAGCAACAACTCCATCAAGGAAACTTTGAAGTACATTTAGCACTGGAAGAAGCAGAGGGCGCTCTTCACCAGGAAAAGAGCAAATCCCTGTGTCTGCAATTGGAACTCTCTCAGATCAGAACAGACTTTGAAAGAGAGAAGAGAAGCGTGCTAACCCATCCAAGGTAGGTTGGAGAGAGAAAGATGTATGCGCAAACGCTCTGCAGCGCTATAGAGGAGCGAAAACTCGTCAGCTGTGTCGCCAGTATAAAGCTGCCTGCCTTCTCCAATCAATATGGAGAATGCAACGTCAAAGAATTATGAACATTTGAAGCAAAGGTGTAATTTTACTTCAGTGAAACGTTAGGATGTATCTGCAGCAAAGATGCTACAGGAAAATTAAGGAAGCTGCTTGTATGATTCAATCCAGATATAGATTCTACATCACAACCAAGTAAGTCGTGTGTTGCTATAAGCGCACCCACAGTGCCGTCTCAGTGGTACAATCGGCTTTCCACAAAATTCAGGAAACAAGAACCGAATTACGACTGAGAAGCGCCATACAAATCCAGTCATGCGACCATGCCCACATGGCCCAATCCAGATTCCTCATGATGAAAATAGGCGATATAAGGATTCAGTCTTTGGCTAGAATGAGGCAGAACTGTATCTGTGATCATGTCCCAAAAGAGGCAACAATAGTTGTTTACACGTCTTTGAAAGCGAAAAAGGCACACGACTACAGCTTGCCAACTATAAATAAAAAAAAAAGAGGCCACAGGTAACGGTTAGGTGTAAGAACAACAATTAAATGGATGTACTGGAATTTAAGTATCCTCAACCAAACGCAAATTACCTCTCTACTGATAAGGGGGTTGTGCTTGTTGCAGATATGCCCGTGGTTGATGAAAAAGCTGTAGACCAGGTCCCCTTGTACTGAAGGAGCTTCAAAATGGTGCTAATATAGCAGAGATACCTCGCTAGACATCATTTGGGATTTCCCCACACATTGAAGAATCGGTCAGCGTAGAAAAAGTAATACAGCAAGATGATAAGTCTACCCACTACCAAACTGAGATGCCACGGGGGTCAATTAGTGGATAAAAACTCTGCCCAGGTTGAACCACCTGCGATCATTGATACTGAATGCGATTCAGGTGGTCACCCTAGTTTCAGGAAACAAAACATTGCCCGACACATGGAAAAACTTGTGGCCAAGTAGTTGATAGAAGACTTGGTAAAATGGAAAGAAGAGCTTGAACGAAGAGTCCTCCACAGAAGTGAGGAAGCTAAGCACATCTTGGAAAGACTGTGCTTGGGAAAAGTCCTCCTTGAGCGACTAAAGAGCGCTGATTTCAATCACCTTCTGGAAGAGACACTGTTTACCTGGAGAAAGGGCTCCAATCCCAGAGTGACTGGGGGTTCTCTCCCTCCACCCATTCTCATTCGAGCCGCTGTTATATCTCGAGTGAGAGTGGAGGGATGGGCTTCAGCCGTAGCTAGCCCGAGCTGCCCACAAACAAGGGAAGTACAGTATGTGACAGGGCCTTAACTCCAGTCTAAAAGGGCTTCAATAGAAAGCCTGTATTGGTCTGAGGAATCCAGCAGGGAGCTGGTTAATTGCAACTACAGACAATTAACCAGCCTCCACCTGGCTCATCAGACAGGTAGAAAAGCCTCCTGCTTGACCTGCAGGGGATCATTCTAGAACAGACACTGTGTTTGCTGACAGAGAGGGATCCCAGGGAACTAGCCCCTCTATTCCAGGGAACAGCGGTCACTGGAACTCGCCAGAGGGTGTGTCCCCCTCCCCCCCCCCCTATGGTCACCAACCCAGACCCAGCCTGGGAGAAAGAGTCCCTGATAACAGGTACCTCTTTGGACTTTGGGTCAGAGACTGGAAAGAGGTCTAGCCTACCAGCCCTGCAGATAGTGACTGGGAGAGTGAGCCCTTACAGAGGGATAGGCTGTTTGTTTATTTGTATGCTGCCTTGGCCACTGAATTCTTGGCGTGTGCAGCTTGGGAATGTGAATGCACATGATGTTTTCGGGTTGCTGACATCAGTTTTAAAGGAAAATGATATATCTTAGTCAGAGAGGAGAAGAAGCCATATGGCTGGGATGCTGGCCTTTGAAGTGGTACCCTGAGTGCCAGCTAAGGCAGGGGTGCTCAACTCCAGTCCTCAAGCTCCCCCAACAGGTCAGGTTTTCAGGATACCTCTGCTTCAACACAGGTGGCTCAATCAGTCCCTGCTCCAGCACAGGTGTCTCAGAGGCTCAGTCTTCATCTTCTTTATGTTGCATGCCAGTCACTCACAATGTAATCTATTGTGAAAGTAACTTGCTCTGCTGCACCTACAGCTTCCTGTTTCTCTGTGAAGGATGGTTACAAGCAGAAGTAAATCTCCTACACACTGAGCGGTCTGATGTTCATTACCAGGCGCTAAGGTCACAAGTATTCCAGGGGACTGGTTGTTGTCCCTTGTTAAATAAGACTGGCTACAAGTCTAAAGAAAAAAAGGGAAATTATGGGGAGACAAGTTATAAGGAGAGAAGTTATGGGGAGAGAAGTTATGGGGAGAGAAGTTATGGGGAGAGAAGTTATGGGAGGCCAAAATCAATTTGGGATATTCCCTCTAGGTTTTGGGAATTGGTAAAATAATGGGGGGTTGTGGCAGCAATGGGGGAGGTAATAGGTTTGGTGAAGGGCCCTGCGATAGGGCCTTAACCCCTGTCTAAAAGGGCTTCAATAGAAAACCTGTATTGGACTGATGAGTCCAGCAAGGACCGGGTTAATTGCAGCTTAGGACAATTAACCAGTCTCCACCTGACTCATCACTCACATGGGAGGTGGCTGCTGACAGAGAGGGATTACAGGGAACCAGCCCTTCCTTTTCAGGACACAGCGTTCACTGGAACCCGCCAGAGTATTTCCCCCCCCACCCCCACGGACACCAACCTAGACCTGGCCTGAGGGAAAGATATCCTGATAACAGGTACCACTTTGGACTTTGGGTCAGAGGCTGGTAAGAGGCCTATTCTCCCAGCCCTGCAGATAGGGACTGGGAAGTATGAATTAGCCCTTACACAGGGATAGGCTGTTTATTTGTATGCTGCTTTAAAGCTGTATTGTTTGAAGACACAGGCTAAATAAAAGCCACTGTTTATTTACCCAATCTATATCTCCCTGGTTGTGCTTCTGCACTTGTCTCCTACATATGGTGGTGGCTGTGGGATGAGAGGTGGTCCTTGAATTTCAAAGGGGCCCCTGAAATCGTCCGGGAATATTTGTTGTTCTTTTGTTTGTCTTTAAAACCAGAGACAGAACATGAAACACAGACAGAGCTCAGTGCTACATCCATTGACACAAATACACGGTACAGTGCCTAAATATATATATATAGATATCTTTTGAATAAAATGGTCTTTTAGTTTAACTCTTTGGCCAAACTGTCGTAAGCCCTTGAGCCTCTCCAAGGCAGATCACGTCTCAAGGGTCCTAACACTAATATAAATTCTTAATAACCTGTACATTACCAGGAAGAATGATTTATAATAAATCTGTCAAAATTAGTTGCATAGTTCTAAGTCTGTTTGAAGCTCTTATTAACCTGTATAATAACAGGAAAAGCACCACTTTTAAATGGTTAAAGCTCACTCCATTTCATCTTCCACACTCATGGGAACTTGCATGCAGTTTGATTGCAACAAATCTAATACAGAGTGCTTTTCCTGTTATTACACAGGTTAATAAGTGCTTCAATCAGACTTAGAACTATGCAACTAATTTTGACAGATTTATTATAAATCATTCTTCCTGGTAATGTACAGGTTACTAAGAATTTATATTAGTGTTAGGACCCTTGAGACATGGTCTGCCTTGGAGGGGCTCAAGGGCTTACGACACTTTGGCCAAAGAGTTAAACTAAAACACCATTTTATTCAAAAGATATCTATATATTTAGGCACTGTACCGTGTATTTGTGTCAATGGATGTAGCACTGGGCTCTGTCTGTGTTTCATGTTCTGTCTCTGGTTTTAAATATATATTGCCATGCTTAGTAGCACTCCTCTTTGAAACTTATATGCATATATATATATATATATATATATATATATATATATATATATATATATATGTGGTGGTTATTTTGGGGGTTCAATATGAGCTTATAGGGGTTCTGTATCTTTTGTTTGTCTACAGTTCCTGCAACAGCTCGAGCAACAAAACAAAGAACTACGTTGTCACGTACGGCACACCTGTGAGCACGTGACCTGCATACGGGACAAGGGTTAATACACAGCTCGCAAGCTGTCCCACTTGTCACTTTCGCCAAGGTCCCTCAAATGCACAATATCTCCCCTAACTCTGTCCCCATATACCATCTGTCACGAACAGCACACCAGTGGGCACGTGACTTAGATATGCAACCAGGGTTAATACACACAGCTAGTCTAGCCAACTCACCTTTCTCCCCGGCAGGGTACTTTCATTGAGGTAATATTAACCCCTTACTCAATTACAATCATATCCAAACGCTTCCACTACCCAAGAATTATGCAAATAAAAATGTGTAATTAATATATCTGCCTGGGTCTCAGGTCCCTGTTTATGATAGAAAAAACAATGCACTTAACACACAAAAATCTGTTGTAGCAAAATGTGTCTGAAAATGTAAATACTCTCTCCAGAGCGTGCAACAGTTCATTCAGAGCCCAAAGCATCACTTATTAAATGTTTTAATATATATATAAAAATACAGAGCTATGATTACAGAAAAAGGATTACGAGAACATACAGTACAATAAATGAAGAACAGTTTCTCAATGAAAACATAAAAACAGAAATCCCTATACATTACATTACCATATGTAAGGATTTTCTCCCAGAGAAAAACTAGCGTAAAACTCACGTGTTTGGTCCAAAACACTTCTCTGTTGAAATCCGATGTTCATAATACCTTGCAAAGTCTTATCATCGCACATGCAGAAGTGACCAGAATTAAAGGGCTACACATCCAGGCAGGAAAGCTACAATGCACTGGAGAAAGCCACAACGCCACAGTCTAACTTGGTGGACTGCCACAGATGGTGACCCACACAAGGTACTGACTCTGTGACCAAAGTCTACCGAACCATGTGTACGAAGGGGGAAAAACCACATGGGTTTTTTAAATGGCCACTCAGAAAAATAAAAAAAAGTCTACAGAGACACATGTGAGAGCTACGAACTCTGCAAGTGAAGTCTGCTCACCTGTAGGACTACCAGCTGTGGTTCTAGCATATATTGAGAATATTGCTGCAATACCGCCAGCCTAGGTCAGGGGCAAGAATACACCTGATATGGCCAAAAGGGAGGGCAAAGTGTGGTGTTTCTGTAATTAACCCGGCCACACAGAAGAGTGTCCCTTCCGGTCCTATGAGGATATGGATGAGGATGAAGAGGTCTCTTATGTGGGCCTCAAAATGTGATGCACCCTCAAAACACACCTAGGATGCTGGAGATGCCTGAACTCTGTACGCACCAAAAAGACAGGTCTCTATGACCACGAATATGATTGGTGGCAGCAAAAGCAGGACCAGCTCAATGCCAAATATTTCCACCAGCTACTGCATGAAAAGCATGGTGAATACAATGAAACTGCTGAAATTTCAACCAAAGAAGTAGAACCCTATATCCCTGATTGGACAGAGTTGTCAAAAGCAAAAAGGCAGAACAAGAAAAAAAGAGGTGCTCAGCTAGCTGTGGAAGTTGTAGACATGTCCACAGACGACCCTGTGACATCAAAAGGGGGCCGAGATGTCCTGCAGCCTTGAGTGAATGGAAGATTTATTCCAGGAATAACAGAATCACTAGAGGGCCCAAGTCAGAAAGTCGTGTACACAGAAGAAGTGACTATCCAGTTCTGACAGTGAGAAAACCTCGACAAACAATGCCAGGGAAGTGGAGCAGGAACCAATATGTGACGATCCCTTGACCAACCCTGGAGATACACTGCAAGCTGCCAGGCATGACTGTGATCTCCTCCGTGAACAACTTGAAAAGGAGATAGAAGCCAATGCGAAGCTACAGAGTGGTCTGCTCAAACTCGCCTTTGACTGTGGGACTGTGATGAACAGGGAGCGTCACTTACATAGTGACTTCAAAGACCGGCCGACTGAACTAAAGATGGCGAACGCTATTATTACCGCCATGGTCAAGAAACAGATCCACTCAGATGAAGTTATTGTTGGCTTGCAGTAGAAGCAGGAGGAGGATCAAAAGAATGACCTCCGTCTAGGTGTAGAGCTTGGATTATCTCAGAAGAAGTCTCTTAGTCTCGTTGCAGAGCTTAGAGGCTCTCGAAAAGAGTTGGACAGCCTCGGTATGAAGCTCAAAGTCTCTCAGATAGTGTTTCGCAGTCTACAGTATGTGCCAAGCTGGAAGTCTCCCAGAAAGAGTTTCACAGTCTAGGTACCAAGTGGTAGATCTTCCAGAAAGAGTTCCATACATCCAATATAGAGATGGATGTCTCTCCACTAGGAGGTCAAAGGTATCCGGACAGAGTTGGACATATCACAGAACGAGGTTCATACTCTCCGCATAGAGCCGGAAGCCTCACACCAGGAGATCAGCGGTCTCCACACAGAACTGAAAATCTCTAAAAAGGAATCTCACAGTCTAGCGGCAGAGCAATAAGAGGTCCATAGTCTTAGAGTGGATCTTGAAGTCTCTCAGAAGGAGCTTCATGTCCTCAACCTAGAGCTCAAAGTCTCACGCCAGGAGACCCGAATTGAGACTCCCAAAGTGCATAAATGGAAGGAGGACTACGAGAAGGCCCTGAGAGTTATAGAGACAGTGGAAAGAAAGAATAGAAACCTGACAGAGGAGGTTTCATATCTGGCTGGTCAAGCCAGTAAAGAAGTTTAGGAGAAGCAACAACTCCATCAAGGAAACTTTGAAGTACATTTAGCACTGGAAGAAGCAGAGGGCGCTCTTCACCAGGAAAAGAGCAAATCCCTGTGTCTGCAATTGGAACTCTCTCAGATCAGAACAGACTTTGAAAGAGAGAAGAGAAGCGTGCTAACCCATCCAAGGTAGGTTGGAGAGAGAAAGATGTCTGCGCAAACGCTCTGCAGCGCTATAGAGGAGCGAAAACTCGTCAGCTGTGTCGCCAGTATAAAGCTGCCTGCCTTCTCCAATCAATATGGAGAATGCAACGTCAAAGAATTATGAACATTTGAAGCAAAGGTGTAATTTTACTTCAGTGAAACGTTAGGATGTATCTGCAGCAAAGATGCTACAGGAAAATTAAGGAAGCTGCTTGTATGATTCAATCCAGATATAGATTCTACATCACAACCAAGTAAGTCGTGTGTTGCTATAAGCGCACCCACAGTGCCGTCTCAGTGGTACAATCGGCTTTCCACAAAATTCAGGAAACAAGAACCGAATTACGACTGAGAAGCGCCATACAAATCCAGTCATGCGACCATGCCCACATGGCCCAATCCAGATTCCTCATGATGAAAATAGGCGATATAAGGATTCAGTCTTTGGCTAGAATGAGGCAGAACTGTATCTGTGATCATGTCCCAAAAGAGGCAACAATAGTTGTTTACACGTCTTTGAAAGCGAAAAAGGCACACGACTACAGCTTGCCAACTATAAATAAAAAAAAAAGAGGCCACAGGTAACGGTTAGGTGTAAGAACAACAATTAAATGGATGTACTGGAATTTAAGTATCCTCAACCAAACGCAAATTACCTCTCTACTGATAAGGGGGTTGTGCTTGTTGCAGATATGCCCGTGGTTGATGAAAAAGCTGTAGACCAGGTCCCCTTGTACTGAAGGAGCTTCAAAATGGTGCTAATATAGCAGAGATACCTCGCTAGACATCATTTGGGATTTCCCCACACATTGAAGAATCGGTCAGCGTAGAAAAAGTAATACAGCAAGATGATAAGTCTACCCACTACCAAACTGAGATGCCACGGGGGTCAATTAGTGGATAAAAACTCTGCCCAGGTTGAACCACCTGCGATCATTGATACTGAATGCGATTCAGGTGGTCACCCTAGTCTCAGGAAACAAAACATTGCCCGACACATGGAAAAACTTGTGGCCAAGTAGTTGATAGAAGACTTGGTAAAATGGAAAGAAGAGCTTGAACGAAGAGTCCTCCACAGAAGTGAGGAAGCTAAGCACATCTTGGAAAGACTGTGCTTGGGAAAAGTCCTCCTTGAGCGACTAAAGAGCGCTGATTTCAATCACCTTCTGGAAGAGACACTGTTTACCTGGAGAAAGGGCTCCAATCCCAGAGTGACTGGGGGTTCTCTCCCTCCACCCATTCTCATTCGAGCCGCTGTTATATCTCGAGTGAGAGTGGAGGGATGGGCTTCAGCCGTAGCTAGCCCGAGCTGCCCACAAACAAGGGAAGTACAGTATGTGACAGGGCCTTAACTCCAGTCTAAAAGGGCTTCAATAGAAAGCCTGTATTGGTCTGAGGAATCCAGCAGGGAGCTGGTTAATTGCAACTACAGACAATTAACCAGCCTCCACCTGGCTCATCAGACAGGTAGAAAAGCCTCCTGCTTGACCTGCAGGGGATCATTCTAGAACAGACACTGTGTTTGCTGACAGAGAGGGATCCCAGGGAACTAGCCCCTCTATTCCAGGGAACAGCGGTCACTGGAACTCGCCAGAGGGTGTGTCCCCCTCCCCCCCCCCCTATGGTCACCAACCCAGACCCAGCCTGGGAGAAAGAGTCCCTGATAACAGGTACCTCTTTGGACTTTGGGTCAGAGACTGGAAAGAGGTCTAGCCTACCAGCCCTGCAGATAGTGACTGGGAGAGTGAGCCCTTACAGAGGGATAGGCTGTTTGTTTATTTGTATGCTGCCTTAAAGCTGTATTGTTTGAAGCTACAGGCTAAATAAAAGCCAATGTTTATTTCCCCAATCTATGTCTCTCTGGTTATACCTCTGCACTCGTTTACTACATGCCCCATAAATATTCTTGCTTTGGGCCCCCCCGAGAACATAGCACCACTATAGTTCTATGGTGTACAGTGAGGAGTACACCAGCTGTGATCATAGAAGCTTAAAATGCAAGCCCTATAATAAGGGATGGAGAGAGAATGCATATATAAAAAGGAACAAGGAAGTTATCAGAAGAACAAAGGAGAATACATTGAAATTGGAGGGTGAGAAAGGGTTGTAAATGCATGTATCATTCTCCCAGCAGTGGTGGTACTGTATGCATTCACAATGCATGGGATGTACCCAAAATTATAGCAATAAAACATAGTAAGAGGAGAAAGTCGACAGACTATGTGGGCACATCTGTCAGTGGCATGTTTAAAGCATTGGCAAATATTTGTCTTAATTTTCCACATTTGTAATAATTCACACTATGCAAACTAGTATAACATCGTCATTAAGTCCTGTTACCAAATGAACCTGCATCCTGCATGGAAGGGCACAGTGTCTACATTGAATGAATCAAATTGCCTTTCATATTGTGTGTGTGATATTCCCCTTTTCTACGATATGTTGCATGTTATCAATGAAAGATCCCCTATTTGGTATATGCCCAGTCTCGGGTCCCTTGTTTATGTAGCTCCACGTGACATTGCAGACTCCAGGGATCTGCTGCTGAGTTTGTTCACTTTCACTTTTGATGATAAGGCTGTTCCTCAATTAAACTGTTTCTTATTTTGCGCTTGGCTTGCTATTGCCATCATTACTCAAACAGATAAATGTAAGTACCTGAAGATCTAGCATTTCAGTGGCCTGTAAGAATAGGAAAACAATGATCTCTCACAGGATTCCAATGAGTAAATGTTCTACTTTAAAGGTGATTTAATCAGAGAAAGTCAATTACACTGATAATTCATTTTTTTCTTCTTCGCTTGCCTAGTACGTGGAACTGCTCCTTTAAACATAGCCAAAGGTCACTGTAAAGGCCAGGTTTGGGTGCTGGGGTTATATTATACCAAACCGTACATCCTTTTATTCATACACTAGCTGAGAGACCCGGCGTTGCCCGGGATGTAAATGCGTAATAGGTAGTATTATTTATAAATCGTGGAACAATAGGTGACTATTTGTTGTAAAGGTTGGATAATAATGTTGAAAAGAAAGATGGAATAAAATGTAATACGATGTTGTTTAAAAATGGTTTATTGTACACACCACAGTACAATGTATATTTTGGTGACATAACAGGTGTAAAAATGTGAGGCGTGTGTCCTGCTAGGGTGTGAGGCAGCGGGTGGCGCGTGGGTTGTGAGTGCTGTCTGTGAGTGGGGGTCCTGCTAGGGTGTGAGGCGGCGGGTGGCGCGTGGGTTGTGAGTGCTGTCTGTGAGTGGGGGTCCTGCTAGGGTGTGAGGCGGCGGGTGGCGCGTGGGTTGTGAGTGCTGTCTGTGCGGGGGGGGAGAAAGGGGAGCGGGGGGGGGAGAAAGGGGAGCGGGGGGGGAGAAAGGGGAGCGGGGGGGGGAGAAAGGGGAGCGGGGGGGGAAAGGGGAGCGGGGGGGGGAGAAAGGGGAGCGGGGGGGGCAGAAAGGGGAGCAGGGGGGGAGAAAGGGGAGCGGGGGGGGGAGAAAGGGGAGCGGGGGGGGGAGAAAGGGGAGCGGGGGGGAGAAAGGGGAGCGGGGGGGGAAGGGGAGCGGGGGGGGGAAAGGGGAGTGGGGGGGGGGAGAAAGGGGAGTGGGGGGAGAAAGGGGAGTGGGGGGGGAGAAAGGGGAGTGGGGGGAGAAAGGGGAGTGGGGGGGGAAGGGGAGCGGGGGGGGGAAGGGGAGCGGGGGGGGAAGGGGAGCGGGGGGGAAGGGGAGCGGGGGGTGGGAAGGGGAGCGGGGGGTGGGAAGGGGAGCGGGGGGGGAAGGGGAGTGGGGGGGGAAGGGGAGTGTGGGGGGGGGTGAAGAGCAGTGGGCATATGTATTGTCATAATTAATGTATGTGCATGTCCCCCCCCCCCCCTCCGTGCGTCCGTCCCCCTGCTGGTTGGGCTGGTGGCCCCCCCTCCCTGTGACTCTTGGGTCGCCCGCCCCCCCGGCGCCCGCTTGGTCCCCCGATGTGCCGTCCGGCTGAGTGAGGCGCGTGCAGGCGGCGGCAGGAAGCGCCCTGTGTGGGCCTGAGGCGCGAGGCTGTTACTGGCGCCATAAGCTGAGGCGGAACTTAGCTGAGCGGGTGGTAGCGCCGGGGAGGTAAGGGAGCGGCTGGGGTAGGAGGGCCGCGCTTCCCGTCCGGAGCCGGTGCAGGGGGGGGGGGAGGGGAGCCGGTGCAGGGGGGGGGGGGGGCGCCGGTGCAGGGGGGGGGAGGGGCGCCGGTGCAGGGGGGGGGAGGGGCGCCGGAGCAGCATCGTGCGGTGGATGGTGGGGGGGGTGAGGGGCTCCGGAGCAGCATCGTGCGGTGGATGGTGGGGGGGGGGGTGAGGGGCTCCGGAGCAGCATCGTGCGGTGGATGGTGGGGGGGGCGGGGTGAGGGGCTCCGGAGCAGCATCGTGCGGTGGATGGTGGGGGGGTGAGGGGCTCCAGAGCAGCATCGTGCGTTGGATGGTGGGGGGGGGGGGGGGTGAGGGGCTCCGGAGCAGCATCGTGCGTTGGATGGTCGGCAGCGTGAGTTTGCTGTTCGTGTGAGGGGGGGGGGGGGGGTGATGGAGCATCGTGCGTTGTATGTTTGTGTGAGGGGGGGGGTGATGGAGTATGTTTGGGTGAGGGGGGTTGGTGATGGGCTGCAGTAGCGGGAGAGCTGTGGTGTGCGTTCGTAGTGTGCATGAGGTTGGGGGGGGTGGAGGGGGGTGCATGAGGTTGGGGGGGGGGTGGTGGTGGAGGGGGGTGCATGAGGTTGGGGGAGGGTGGTGGTGGAGGGGGGTGCATGAGGTTGGGGTGGTGGTGGAGGGGGGTGCATGAGGTTGGGGGAGGGTGGTGGTGGAGGGGGGTGTTTGTAAGAGGCAGTGTTGCGCTACAGGCGGTGAGGGTTTTGTGGGTTGAGAGGTCGCCCCAGAGCAGTGTTGTCAGTGAGGGGTGGGACAGTGGGGTGAGGGGTGGGACAGTGTGGCAGTGGTGTTGGCCGAAGGCCAATGAGAGTCAGTGAGGGGTGGGACAGTGTGGTGAGGGGTGGGACAGTGTTGAGGTGGAGTGACAGGCCAAAGGTGCAATGCTATTGGCCCTAGGGACACAGGGCATGCAGACAAACATACAGACATTTCAGAAATATATAGTAGATATATATATATCTATATATACATACATACACACACACACACACCACACATATATATACACCACACATACACATTATATATATATATATATATATATATACACCACACATACATATATACACACCACACATTATATATATATATATATATACACACACACACCACACATACACACACATATATACATATATACACACACACACCACACATATATACACACACACCACACATATATACACACACACACACACACCCTGCAGCCCGTTTTTCACACACACACACACACACACACACACACACACACACACACACACACACACACACACACACACACACACACACACACACACACACACACATACACACACACACACACTGCAGCCCGTTTTTCACACACACCCTGCAGCCCGTTTTTCACACACACACACACACACACACACACACACACACACACACACACACACACACACACACACACACACACACACACACACACACACACACACCCTGCAGCCCGTTTTTCACACACACACACACACACACACACAACACACACACACCCTGCAGCCCGTTTTTCACACACACCCTGCAGCCCGTTTTTCTCTCTCTCTCACACACACACACACACACACACACACACACACACACACACACACACACACACACACACACACACACACACACACACACACACACACACACACACACACACTGCAGTTGCAATGCCGGGCAGGCTGCAGCCCCATTGGATGGGAGCGGTCACGTGACCGCTCCTCTGCTTCCCCTCAGAGGTTTTTTGTTTTTTTAAATGAGCTAGCAGCCCTTGTTTCCCGCTGCTGGCGGCCCTGATCGCGGCGCCCCTCTAGCCAAGCCGCGCCTGATTCGCCAGTCTGTGGTAGCAGACGTGAAGGTTTTGATAGCTGTGAAGCGTGGCCCCAGAGCAGGTTGAGGATTAGAGGATTAGGTGTTGCAAAAGCAAAGCGTTCCCAAAACTCAGTGAGGGGTGGGACAGTGTGGAAGTATTAGGGCATTGGTGTTGGACGCAGGCCAATGAGAGGTGTGCGGGGGCGGGCATTGGACGCAGGCCAATGAGAGTCAGTGAGGGGTGGGACGCAGGCCAATGAGAGGTGTGCGGGGGCGGGCATTGGACGCAGGCCAATGAGAGTCAGTGAGGGGTGGGACAGTGTGGCATTGGTGTTGGACGTAGGCCAATGAGAGGTGTGCGGGGGCGGGCATGGCCTGAGCAGGAGTGACAGGCCCAAGGTCCAATGCGATTGACCCTTGGGACGCAGACATACAGTGATTTCACAAATATATAGTAGATACAGATAAGGAGATTTCAACCCATTCCATCACAGCTTGACATAGTAATATAAAATTCTGCAATTCATCGATTTCCGTTGGTTGAAGCGCCATTAAGAAGGTGGAGATGGTATAACCGACCTCGCACCGCAAGGTTGGCCTACTCAAGACAAAGATGAAACAAGAATGGACAGGACGTCCTGTGGAACAAGAAGTGTTTATCTTCACTACAAAGCGGGCACCACAGTGATGCCAGTGAGAGGGGGAACAAAATGAACAGTGCCTCTGAATGACGAGGCTGTCAGGATCTCACACGTATCAGCCTGGCATTAGGGAAAAATGTGTCTATTCCTGAAACCTAATTTATACTGTGCATGCAGTATACACTAACTATAGTCCATGTTTATTCAATGAGGCGTTTACCCATTTCGCTGGAGGGATCTGCAACGCTGCGATGAACCTTTGGCAGAGAAGGGCTGAAATATACAGGACTTATTTGGCACAAAAAAATGGACACACTGCAATATAAGACAATATACACTCCTAGTAATTCAAATCCTCATCTGCATACTGCGTGAGAATAATAAAAAAATAAAAAAACTTTTCAAATATTGGCAGAAAAATACATAGTATAATGATGGACATTCCACTGTATGACCTGGGCAGACTTCGCTCCATTTAAGGAAATCACAAGTGACAAACAAAAATATGTATTTTTTTTTTTTTTTAAAACAACTCGACATTGGACCAGATTTCCATAGATGTAATCAATCTTAAAGCACAAACGTCTCCTCCTCCCCTCCTAAAGCAAGTATTTTGTTCGCAGGGGTTCCCCCCAAAGCAGAACCACGGCCCTCGAAGCTCCACGGACCACCCGATTACATACCATGGCAATGTTACTTTTGCCAGTACTTGCAGGGACAAACAAAGATGGCTGCAGGATCACACAATGCGAAGCTACAATGTCATCAATGTCTATTGGCCACCAGACTGAGGCTCTCCCCAGCCATAGCTTCTGCCGGACAGTAATTCTTGTAAGGGAATATCGAAATTAAAAATCTTGGGGGAACCATGTAGCTTGGAGTGATGTGGTTTAGATCCGGGAGGAACAAAAAGGTTAAAAAAAAAGGATATATATTCATTGAAAAAAACTCTACGTTGGATTGCCGCGTTTAAGTGAAAAATTCTTAGCTAATAATTATTATTTTTTAAATGTAATTATTAATTAAAGAATTATGTCATTCTCCATCTTACTGTATTAGTTACTTATTATTCTCCACTTTCAGGTGCTGACTAATGAGGGAATCGGGATTGCTTCCCAAGAAGAGGGACAGGAGTGACCATATAGTGGTATCTGCCAGCGGAAGAGCAGGCTCAACCGTCTTATCACAAAATTGTGTTGTTGTAAGTGCGGGGTAACAGGTTCCTATGAAGGTTACACAGTTTAAATAGCGGGGACCCCATGGAAGATTATAAAATGTGGGTGGAGCTCGCTTCACCTGTTAAAAGAGATGTTCAAGAATAGCTCAACTCTCAAGTTATTTTTCTTTGCAAAACGTGATACATTTAAAAGGAAAAACACACCAGTTTAGTGTCAGACTGGAGCATCAATGGCTCCCAGGGAGGAACAGGTTGTAATGCCCACTGTAGGACCACTACTGACACAAGTTATAACAGGGCTTGTACTCATGACTTCATACACAGGCTCAGATATGCAAGCACGTATGTACACATTTAAAAGTACACTCATAATTACCTACACCCATACATGCACACATTACCTACACCCATACATGCACACATACCACTACTACTACTGACTAAGATACCCACATACATTGATACACACAGAGCAGACGCTCCTTGCCATGGGAGATTCGGCCAATCTCAAGTCTCATGGTCATTCTGAAAGACTTGACCAACCTGGACCTTAGGAGCCCACCAAGGGTTTCCCCAAGTACCTGCTGGACCAGACCAAGTCTGTGAAAGTTCTACATATAGCCCTCTCGTCACATCTGTATGTACTGTATACACACTACATGTACTGTACAAGTTCAATACAAGGCAACACAAGCTGAAACATAATATTATGTCCTTCTGGTAGGACACGATGA
The DNA here is from genome assembly GCF_040206685.1 of Ascaphus truei. Taxonomy (NCBI): domain Eukaryota; kingdom Metazoa; phylum Chordata; class Amphibia; order Anura; family Ascaphidae; genus Ascaphus; species Ascaphus truei. Next base: position 540,922,033 of record NC_134483.1, read on the forward strand.
CTATTACTGCACCACTACAAAGACAGTGTTACTAATGTGCGGATATCCCTCACCCCTACTCAAACGAGAGACGAAAATCATGCGATTTGGGTTGGTTCATTGGACTATACTGTGAGCGGTTATACCACTTTCCTTACCCACCATTACCTGTACCCGGATTGTAGCCTGTATACCAGCTTCATAATGTAGCCAGGAATCAAGTTCACACACATGTAGAACACCGGGTAGTCCTTCTCTGCCCTTTAATAACCACTGAAGGACAGCACAGTGTGGCTCCACCTCGGTAAGAGGACATGCCTGCAAAGCTTTCATCGGGACGTTTGCATATTTATTCTGCAGCGCCGCATGTAATAGCACAATTAATACATACAACAAATCCTTCATCCAAAGAGCTTACGGTAGAACTCTTGGGGGGAGGGTTAGTCATTAAACTGTGATAGTGCCGATCGGGGCACTGGCGCACAGAAATTCTCCTTCAAGTCAATGGAAGTTCCCATGCAGTATCACAGTTGAATGAATAACCCCCAAGGTGTCTGAGTCCCGGGACCTTGGACCTGACATCTGCTGGATGTGGAATAAAATCCTGTGGAAAACTGAATGTATTTTTTGGGGGGAAAAACTGGACTATTAGCTGAAACCGGCTCCCCCTACACATTCTATATCAGCGGTTTCCAAACCTGTTTGGTTCTCTACCATCACAATACAAACAGAACTTCCAGTACCACGGACATTTACAGGTTTGTTACAGTATCTATAGTGTACCCACCGTATACATGCACTATAACCTGAGTATGTGTCCCCTTAGCTTTAGTAATAACTCCTAAAATACCATAAATGTGCGTAGTTCTCTAAATTCCCTATTCAATGTTATGTGAAGCTGCTTCCCCGTGCCAGGGAAGCTTTCAACTCCATTAAAATGAATGTACAATATGCTTTGGAGCTGTTTCAATTGAATGGAGCTCAGGAAAGTGGCTTTACAGCACACAGAATAGGGCCTTTGCCTTTATTCTCCTCTCTAGGAGGAATATAAGTATGGAGTATCACCACAGAGTCTTGCGTATCCGGGAATTACTCGTACCACAGGTTGGGGGCCCTCAATGTGTTTCACTAATTTCTAAGGAGAGCAAAGTTTGGATCTCCAAGTCCTATTTTGACATTTGTGGAGTCTTGTAAGTGCAGGACACAACCCGGTCAGCTAAAGAAACCTTCATGGGGTCAGAAGATACAGGTTTACAGTACAGTACATACGGAGAATCAAGGAAGTGCGATGTGACTGACCTCGGACATCTGTGGGAAGAGGCTGATGGCTAGAGGAAGCGCCAGTCCAAAGGCAGCAAGGCACACAAGGCTATGCACTGGGAGGACCAATCTTGGGTATGATCGCAGCAATGACGTTCTGCAAGAGAGAGAGCGCGAAGATGTAACATGGAGACCTCATCACACACGCTGCAAGGGGGAAATGATGGAGCCTGTATGTTGCACTGTATCCCTGCACTGCATCCCTGTGCTGTATCCCTGCTCTGCATCCCTGTGCTGTATCCCTGCTCTGCATCCCTGTGCTGTATCCCTGCTCTGCATCACCGTGCTGTACTGCATCCCTACTCTGCATCCCTGCTCTACGTCACTGCGCTGTATCACCTTGCTGTATCACAACGCTGCATCACCGCGCTGTATCTCTGCGTTGTATCCCTGCACTGTATCCCAGCTCTGTGTCACCACGCTATATCCCTGCTCTGTATCCCTGCGCTGCATCACCGCACTGTACTGCCTCCCTGCGCTGAATCTCTGCGTCACTGCGTTGCATCACCATGCTATATCACCTTGCTGTATCACCGCGCTGCATCACTGCGTTGCATCACCATGCTATATCACCTCGCTGCATCACTGCGCTGTATCACCGCGCTGCATCACTGCGTTGCATCACCATGCTATATCACCTCGCTGCATCACTGCGCTGTATCACCATGCTATATCACCTCGCTGCATCACTGCGCTGTATCACCATGCTATATGACCTCGCTGCATCACTGCGCTGTATCACCATGCTATATCACTGCGCTGTATCACCATGCTATATCACCTCGCTGCATCACTGCGCTGTATCACCATGCTATATCACCTCGCTGCATCACTGCGCTGTATCACCATGCTATATCACTGCGCTGTATCACCATGCTATATCACCGCGCTGCATTACTGCGCTGTATCACCATGCTATATCACTGCGCTGTATCACCATGCTATATCACTGCGCTGTATCACCATGCTATATCACCATGCTATATCACTGCGCTGTATCACCATGCTATATCACCTCGCTGCATCACTGCGCTGCATCACTGCGCTGTATCACCATGCTATATCACTGCGCTGTATCACCATGCTATATCACCTCGCTGCATCACTGCGCTGTATCACCATGCTATATCACTGCGCTGTATCACCATGCTATATCACCATGCTATATCACCGCGCTGCATTACTGCGCTGTATCACCATGCTATATCACTGCGCTGTATCACCATGCTATATCACTGTGCTGTATCACCATGCTATATCACCGCGCTGTATCACCATGCTATATCACCTCGCTGCATCACTGCGCTGTATCACCATGCTATATCACCTCGCTGCATCACTGCGCTGTATCACCATGCTATATCACTGCGCTGTATCACCATGCTATATCACTGCGCTGTATCACCATGCTATATCACTGCGCTGTATCACCGCACTGCATTACCGCGCTGTATCACCATGCTATATCACCTCGCTGCATCACTGCGCTGTATCACCATGCTATATCACCTCGCTGCATCACTGCGCTGTATCACCATGCTATATCACTGCGCTGTATCACCATGCTATATCACCGCGCTGTATCCCAGCTCTGTCACCACGCTATATCCCTGCGCTGCATCACCGCTCTGTACGTGAAATTGTCTGCATGCTCTGTCAACAAGTTTGTGCTCCTTATTAAAAAAAAACCATTACATTTGATCAGCTAATATTTTCAGTGTAGCAATATAGGCACAAATGTATTTCACAGTGAATAAACAGAAGTATAACGAGGTAACCAAATCACAGGACTTATACTTCCATGTACATGTCTAATACATAGCTGTAAATAAATATACATTCCCAATCAGAGAGCATTGGGATGGGGAGTCACTGCAGGGCCGAGGGAATAGCTTAGCGCATGGGGTTCTCAACTACAGTCCTCAAGACCCCTCAACAGGTCAGATTTGAAGGATATCCTTGCTTCAGCACAGGTGGGACAATATGTCCCTGCTTCAGCACAGATTGCTCAATCAGTCCCTGTTTCAGCACAGGTGGCTCAATCAGTGGCTCAGTCTTTGACTGAGCCTCTGATTGGACCACCTGTGCTGAAGCTGGTATATCCTTAAAACCTGACTTGATGGGGGGTCTTGGGGACTGGAGTTGAGCCCCCCCCCTGTCTTAGCGGTGAGATCACTGAGCAGGAAGTGTGTGAACCCGGGTTTAAATCCCAGTGTCTCCTCTTCTTCTGATCTTGGATAAGTCTCTTTATCTCTCTCTGACTTCAGCACCAGAATAAGACTTCCCCGGAGCAGGGACTAAGTACAGCAATGTGTACATTGTCTGCGCTACATAAGTAAAAAAAGTATTATTAAAACTATAGCATTTTTTTTTTTTTTTTTAAAGATAGGATCCAAAAAGATTTTTGCCCCATTTATAAACAAAATTAGGGATAAATTGTATAAGCTCCAAAGTGGCTATTCGGGATGCTTTTGAAAATCCCCATTGAAGTCTACGGGGATATTTGTCAGAAAACAGCCACATTGGACTATATAGAATTGATAACCAATGGTGAGGAAAAGAAGGGAGAGAGGGAAGGGAGAGAGTGGGGGGTTAGGGGGGGGGGAAGAGAGCGAGGGGGGGGGAAGAAGGGAGAGGGGGGAGAAGGGAGAGAGGGGGGGAGAATGGAGAGGGGGAAGAAGGGAGAAAGGGGCGAAAGAAGGGAGAGAGGTGGGAAAAAAAGAAGGGAGAGAGGTGGGAAAAAAAGAAAGGAGAGAGGTGGGAAAAAAGAAAGGAGAGAGGTGGGAAAGAAGGGAGAGAGGTGTGAAAAAGAAAGGAGAGGGAAGAAAGGGTAGAGGGGGAAAGAAGGGAGAGAGGTGGAAAAAAAGACGGGAGAGAGGTGGGAAAGAAGGGAGAGAGGAGTGAAAAAGAAAGGAGAGGGAAGAAGGATAGAGGGGGAAAGAAAGGAGAGAGGTGGGAAAAAAAAGAAGGGAGAGAGGTGGGGAAAAGAATGGAGAAAGGAGAGGGAAGAAGGGAGAGAGGGGGGGAAAAGAACGGAGAAAGGAGAGGGAAGAAGGGAGAGGGGGAAAAAAGAAGGAAGTGAAGGGGGAAAGAAGGGAGAGAGGGGAAAAAAAGAAGGAAGTGAAGGGGGAAAGAAGGGAGAGAGGAAGGGAAAAGTACAATAGAAGGTAAGGTGCATTGAAGGAACAAAATGTAACTACGTGAACAGAAGAGTGAAGAAGAATCCCTGCTTGACTGAACAAAGAAGGAATTCTTATACAGAATGTACCTGTTAGTCTTCCTGGAAAGCACAGTACCACAATAGTTTCCATTACACCTCTGGGTGCAGGAAGTCATGACATGTTGACATCTTATCATGTCATGACATAATGATTTAATTTGCAATCCCTATCACTGTTGTGGTGTACAATATGATACAATCGAGGCCAGAAGCACAGATCTCTTGCATACAGCAGCTCGTTTATCCAGCTGGCAGCAAACACAGTCACTTGGAACATTGCCCTTTTATTCCGTATGTACAAAGGTACCTTTGAACATGGTGGCTGCATTAGCGCCATATTCACCAGAGAGCATTCTGGGACAGGGTCATATGGAGCAACACGAGTTACACGACACACACCTTGTTATAGGGGCACAATCTTTTCTCAAGCTATTCACCTGATGGCTACTATTCTGCCCTTGTACTGGCAGTAAACCCTGGTACAATCAGGTTGCCAGTAGTTGTTATGGGGTTTTTCCCCTCCGTAGAGCTGCACTTGAATGACAGCAGGTGGCGATGACATCAGGCCTGGGCATGACCAATCATGAGCCAGACCTGGTGCCCTCCTCCTGGCAGTACTTAAGGGCAGTACCACCCCAAATTTGTTAGTGTCCTTCCCCCACTGAGGAAGGCAGGTCACACAACTGTGAGCCTGAGATTGGGCCTTCTCCAGTCCTCTTCCCTCCGGGGGAGAGTGAGAGTTGAACCCTCACCTTGCGAAAGGTAGCGTTGTACTACCAAAGCATTCTGAATAAGACCGTGTGCCTGCCTCCTGCTTTGCTGGTTAGCTTCCTCTGGGACCTGTGAACCTCCCTGGACGCACCGGCGGCTAAGTACCCCTCTTCTAACCACATGTATTGAGTGCATGCATTACTCTCTTGCATCATATGAGAGTGAGTGTGGACCATACCTCTGTCTCTGCCAGGGAGGCAGGGAAAAGCTAGGGCGGCTGTTGCTGCCCTTGGCCTGTAGTGATGGTCAAGGGACCATCATCCAGTGAATAGCTGAGAGTACTGCATCGGGCAGAGGCCTGCCTTGTTCCTGTAACTGTACAGAAGAGTAATAAAGCCGTTCTTGTTTGCATATACCTCCTGCCTGGTGCGTGACCTTACTGGGGGGAGAGGTAATACATTCTACTGTGGGAGATCACCTTCAGCTCCTGGAGCCTACGGCAGATGGAGGCGCTGCACTGCTAAAGAGATATGTGGGGTATGGACCCCAGAAGCCTGGTCCTGTGTCCCCACTAGCATCGGCGGACGACTCAGCCCTCCTGTTACCAGCAGGTATCATGCACCACACGACCGGTAATGGCCAAATCTCCTCCCGCATGGGGGAAACACCGCTACACTATTTTTATTTATGGAAACACTGAGTTGGACGGCAGGTAAGAACCACTTGTCGCTCCCACCCTGTCTGCCCATGTTCCTCTCTGCTGCAGGACCTCCGACGCCATTTGACTTTTCGTTCATATTTAGGATAGCCTCACGTCTATCCAAAGCAAGGTTTAATAAGTTAGACCAGCTGCGTTACGTTCTACTTTTTCACCCTAATCACATACAGTGTTTCTTGTCACATTCTTCAGTAGAATCCTCTTATTGGAGAAATATTGATGTGGATTATAACAATAATGTCAGAACTTTAACAACTGTATTTTTGAAATGGATAAATTAATCTTTTACCAGCCGCCCATGACAAAATCCACATGTTTTGTGACGTTTGTTTTCCTCAATTAGGAGTTCAGGATTACAATGACATTGTTCTAATTACCACACGTGTGATAAATGAAGAAACTACAGTACAATTAGGAGACTGGAGCAGGTGTTGCATTTACCTGTATTCTGCATGTACATGTATTCTGCATGTACCTGTATTCTGCATGTACAGTACCTGAATTTTGCATTTACCTGTGTAGCCAGGTCCTCTCTGGTCCTCCGTTCTCCCCCCTTACCTCTGCTGCCGTGGGAGGTGTTGCAGGGAGGCGACGGGCTCGCCGGCGGCTCCCTCCGCAGGGCGCCGCAATGTTTACAATGCTCGCGCATGCGCAGAACAGCCGCGGCGGCCATGTTAGGGTTGGCGCGAGGGATTACTGAATGGCAGAAGAGGCGCTCCGTACTGCAGAGACTGCCCACAGTTGCGCATGTGCAGTTGGGAGTAGCGGCGACCATTACCATGTTGCGGATGCGCAGTAGAGATCGCGCACGCGGCAGCAATATTAAAGAGGTCCTCCGGGGACTACAAGACCCAGCAGCCACTGGGGCTGCTAACCTTCTGAGGCCACACCAGCCAATAGTGCTTGGAGCTTCCCCTGAGGAGAAAGATATATTTTGGTGCGCTCAGGATAGGAAAGGCAGTTGGAGCTGGGTCAAGGTTAGGGGAGGTTGTGTGTGCAGGGGTCAGGGACCAATAGTGCCCAAAGTCATGCAGTAGCTGCAAAGGCAAACAAGATCTTATCTTGCAAACGGGCAATGGATGGAAGGGAAGTAAACATTATTATGCCTCTTTACAAAGCATTAGTAAACCCTTGAATATGGAGTGAAAACAAAGAAAAACCTGGCGCCAAAAGTTCATTGGATAATCCTGTACTCCTCAGGGGATCAGCACACTTGCTTGACAGGCCATATAGGGGAAAAAACACAAACAGACACAGATCATAGTGCAACACTGTAGGGTTAAAACAGGTCTACACTAATACACACACTGCACACTTTCACTTTCACTTTCTCTGTCAGTACTGACAGTATTACTAGGCAGCCTTTATATATATATATTTTGCAATTGTCACACTGGTGTTTTAGTCTTTAGCGCTTGTGCACATTTTTTCTTTTTCACTTGAATATGGAGTACAATTTTGGGCAAGAAGACATTATGGAACTAGAAAGAGTGCAGAAAAGAGCCACCAGATTAATATAGGGGATGGAAAATCTAGAAGATAGTTAAATTAGATTTATTTACATTAGAAAAGAGGCGTCTAAGAGGGGATATGATAACTATATACAAATATATTCGGGGACAATACAAGGAGCTTTCAAAAGAAGTATTCATCCCAAGGGCAGTACAAAGGACTCAGGGCCATCCCTTAAGGTTGGAGGAAAGGAGATTTCACCAGCAACAAAGGAAAGGGTTCTTTACAGTAAGGGCAGTTAAAATGTGGAATTCATTACCCATGGAGACTGTGATGGCAGATACAATAGATTTGTTCAAAAAAAGGTTGGAGATCTTTTTAGATAGGAAAGGTATACAGGGATATACCAAATAAGTATACATGGGAAGGATGTGGATCCAGGGATTAATCCAATTGCCAATTCTTGGAGTCAGGAAGGAATTTATTTTCCCCCTTATGAGACATCAGTGGATGATATAACACTGGGGGGTTTTGTTTGCCTTCCTCTGGATCAATAAGTAAGTATAGATAAAGGATAAAGTATCTGTTGTCTAAATTTAGCATAGGTTGAACTTGATGGACGTACGTCTTTTTTCAACCTCATCTACTACGTAACTATGTAACTACTATGTAACTATGTAACTATGTATCTGTATTCTGCATGTACCTGTATTCTGCATGTACCTGTATTCTGTACTCATATCAGAGTATATCATAAATAAACATCGTGAAAAGGTACAATACTGAGAGTGTAAGGGGAAATAAAACACCAGCATGTCTCTCCATCATACCTTTGTGTTTGTACTAGGCAAGTAAGAATCAAGTTAATCACAAATAATCACAAAGGCTTTAACCGTGTATCTCATCAAGATGAGTACGAGGTTTACCGCATACAGCTGTCCTGTAAGGGCTTTCTTCTTTTCCTGAAGTCAACCTAATCCAGGGCTGCTCAACTCCACTCCTCAAGCCTGCCCAAGAGGTCACGTTGTCCGGATATCCCTGCTTCAGCACAGGTGGATCAATCAGACACTGCTTCAGCAAAGGTGGCTGAATAAGAGGTTCAGCCTTTGACTGAGACTCTAATTGAGCCACATATGCTGAAGCTGGGATATCCTGAAAACCTGTGGGGGGTGGGGGGGCAGAGAGGGGGGGGGAGAGGGAGGCATGAGGACTGGAGTTGAGCCTAATGCAAATTGTGAGTTGGGCTAATTATCAGCATCTGTAATTGTGTTTCTTTTTTGCAATGCACCAACATACACTGCAATGCAGGAGAAGGTTAAAATAACCACAAGACATACATACATAGTAGGGATCTCTCTGCTGCAAAGAGCTTTCCATATAAACGTAAGAAGGGTAGATTGGTAACACAGGGCATATGTTGGGGGTGGGAGGCTGGTGTTCAAATTGTATGGCTGCTTACTGTGACCTAGTTGCTGGCATGGCAATCGGGTGATAGGTGTCACATACAGTAGGACAGCAGAGGAGGGCGTGTTGTCAGGAAGATGTCAGACAGCTACCCTTAATAAAGTGAGTTTTAGTGAACGTTTAAAGAGAGGTTATAGAGGGGCCGCAGAGGTTATAGAGGGGCCGCAGAGGTTATAGAGGGGCCGCAGAGGTTATAGAGGGGCCGCACATGTTATAGAGGGGCCGCAGAGGTTATAGTGGGGCCGCAGAGGTTATAGTGGGGCCGCACATGTTATAGAGGGGCCGCAGAGGTTATAGTGGGGCCGCAGAGGTTATAGCGGGGCCGCACATGTTATAGTGGGGCCACACATGTTATAGTGGGGCTGCAGACGTTATAGTGGGGCCGCAGATGTTATAGTGGGGCCGCAGAGGTTATAGTGGGGCCGCAGAGGTTATAGTGGGGCCGCAGAGGTTATAGCGGGGCCGCAGAGGTTATAGCGGGGCCGCAGATGTTATAGTGGGGCCGCAGAGGTTATAGTGGGGCCGCAGAGGTTATAGTGGGGCCGCAGAGGTTATAGAGGGGCCGCAGAGGTTATAGCGGGGCCGCAGAGGTTATAGCGGGGCCGCAGAGGTTATAGCGGGGCCGCAGAGGTTATAGCGGGGCCGCAGAGGTTATAGCGGGGCCGCAGATGTTATAGCGGGGCCGCAGAGGTTATAGAGGGGCCGCAGATGTTATAGTGGGGCCGCAGAGGTTATAGTGGGGCCGCAGAGGTTATAGTGGGGCCGCAGATGTTATAGTGGGGCCGCAGAGGTTATAGTGGGGGCGCAGATGTTATAGCGGGGCCGCAGATGTTATAGTGGGGCCGCAGATGTTATAGTGGGGCCGCAGATGTTATAGTGGGGCCGCGGAGTTATAGTGGGACCGCAGAGGTTATAGAGGGGCCGCAGAGGTTATAGCGGGGTTGCAGATGTTATAGTGGGGCCGCCGATGTTATAGTGGGGCCGCAGATGTTATAGCGGGGCCGCAGAGGTTATAGAGGGGCCGCACATGTTATAGAGGGGCCGCAGAGGTTATAGTGGGGCCGCAGAGGTTATAGTGGGGCCGCACATGTTATAGAGGGGCCGCAGAGGTTATAGTGGGGCCGCAGAGGTTATAGCGGGGCCGCACATGTTATAGTGGGGCCACACATGTTATAGTGGGGCTGCAGACGTTATAGTGGGGCCGCAGATGTTATAGTGGGGCCGCAGAGGTTATAGTGGGGCCGCAGAGGTTATAGTGGGGCCGCAGAGGTTATAGCGGGGCCGCAGAGGTTATAGCGGGGCCGCAGATGTTATAGTGGGGCCGCAGAGGTTATAGTGGGGCCGCAGAGGTTATAGGGGGGCCGCAGAGGTTATAGTGGGGCCGCAGAGGTTATAGCGGGGCCGCAGAGGTTATAGCGGGGCCGCAGAGGTTATAGCGGGGCCGCAGAGGTTATAGCGGGGCCGCAGAGGTTATAGCGGGGCCGCAGAGGTTATAGCGGGGCCGCAGATGTTATAGCGGGGCCGCAGAGGTTATAGAGGGGCCGCAGATGTTATAGTGGGGCCGCAGAGGTTATAGTGGGGCCGCAGATGTTATAGTGGGGCCGCAGAGGTTATAGTGGGGGCGCAGATGTTATAGCGGGGCCGCAGATGTTATAGTGGGGCCGCAGATGTTATAGTGGGGCCGCAGATGTTATAGTGGGGCCGCGGAGTTATAGTGGGACCGCAGAGGTTATAGAGGGGCCGCAGAGGTTATAGCGGGGTTGCAGATGTTATAGTGGGGCCGCCGATGTTATAGTGGGGCCGCAGATGTTATAGCGGGGCCGCAGAGGTTATAGCGGGGCCGCAGAGGTTATAGCGGGGC